>NW_016909100.1:204891-206723 GCF_001483705.2 Eufriesea mexicana
CTAAGTTAAATCAGTTTACGAGTTTCGAGTTATCGCGTTCTTGTTCTTTCCTGAATTTTCGGTATCTCAAGACCAGTTTCGCCATCCTGCAGTATTGTACCTATTGTAAAATGTATTACTCGCATTAAAAGAAGGAGCTGCGTGATGTACTTGCGTCAGTAAATCCGAGCGCGCGACTTCGACTGTCGGTGATGCACCGTCAGTTGTCCAGAACGCACGAAATGTGCTGGGTTTTCTCGACACGAACTCTGAATATCGCGATCGCGTTGCTGGGTCACAAACGGTTAACCCGGCTTTTCTAATCGACCGATATTATTTCGAAATGTATTCCGATATAGTCCCTGGGCTACCCAGAAAACGTAGCCAGCGTTGCATACCGGCAAAGGAGTACCGAGTTCGATACGTCGCCACTTGCCTATCGCTCGGTTCTTCCCTATTTTCTCTCTCCTCCTTCCCTGTTTACTCTCAAAGCCTCTGCGATCGGACAGAAAGGGAAGGAGTACCCGTGGCATTGGTAGTCCACGTGGGCTGGATTCCGTGTGCCTCTATCGCTCGATCGCGGGAGCGTAGCCACGGGCAGCGAGACCGTTCCGATTAAATAAATGAACGCGTATTTACGGTCTGCCGAGAACGTGTCTTACGCTCCGCGGGTACGTGCAATTATCGACGAACGAATGAAAACCGAGCGCGCGCGGAAGCTCGGCCAAAGTTTCCTTCTTAACCGCCGTGGTAATAAACGAACATCGCCTAGCAATTCCACAAATTTCGGCTCGACTCTGTCAAATTAACTCCACGCTCCATCTCTGCGCGCTGAATACGAGTACGCGTTGATTCCCCTCGAACGTCGTGCTGTGCCAAAAACGGGTTGGTGGAAACTAGAATATAAAGAAAAATAACGCGAAGCCTGGAAATTTGTTCCAAGTATCTTCAACGCGTTAAACGCCACTTTCCGTTCAGGCCTCGTTGGTCCGTACGGCCCCGGAAGGGTCCGCATGAAGGCTAACTGTGGCGTGAAACCGGTGTGATGTTTAACGCGTTAACCAAGTCCTCGAAGTCCACGCGTTAAACCGTGTATGGAAACCGTGTATTCTTCGCGGTTACGATAGGTTCAACCGTATACACGAAGGAGCCGTGGTTAAATAGCGCGCAAATCGACAAAGGAATTTGAAAAGCGATGGTCCAGCTGGTCGAAAAGGATGTCAACCGGGATCGGCGGAGGACGCGTGGTAGATCGAGTTGTCCGTTGGAAGAGCGAGCGGCTGTCGGCCTGCATTTGGCTCCAACTACTCAGAAGGCAGCCGCGGCTGGCCGCAACAACGTCTATACTACTGCCGGTTGCGGCGTCCTGTTACATTGTCGGTGCGGCGAGCGAGCGTAGATCCCGGCAAAGTCTGTCCGACCGACTCCTTAGTCAGGATCTCGAGGGAGATGGACGACGTCTCGGCAGGTAATTGCACGAAAGCCAGCGAGCAAAGGGGAGGATGAGGAGGAGTTTGAGGAGGGGAAGGAGGAGAAGGAGACAGCCGAGAAGAGAGCGCGAGGATGGAGTGGAAAAGTGTATTATCGGGGACGTCCCGGTTCCAGTTCGCCCGGGCTAGCATTAGAGATATTACACGGGGTCCCGAGTAGCATTAAGGGTCATGTTATATTTCGCGGCCGCGACGGCGAATCTCTGAAGAGAAATTCCGCGGGGCGGTAAGTCGAGCGGAGGCGGGACGAAACGTCTCCCAATAAGCGCGATGGAACCATAAATATTAGCGCGAGTGACGGGTAACCGCGCGAAATTTCCTCGTGCTTTGTGTATCGCGCGAAAATGGAGGAGGGGGGGGGGG
>NW_016909100.1:206800-248128 GCF_001483705.2 Eufriesea mexicana
GGAGGAGGAGGAGGAGGAGGAGGAGGAGGAGGAGGCTGAGAATCGGAGGAGGAAGAGGGTCTCGCGGTCGAATCCCGTGCACCGGCTTTATTACCCGCAGATAAAGGTTAACGAGTCGGATGTATTAGGCTGTTTCGTCGCATTCGTAAACCCGGCTGTACGTTCCATGGACCAGTAGACGAACGCGGTGCGGGTTTAGCCCTTTCGCTGAAGACCGTAAACTCTCCGCCGCGATTCGCCAGGTGTCTCCGTTTTAGCGGCTCTTATTACGTGCCACGGTAGGCGATGTCATATTTAAGTGCGCGTAATTCCGCTGGCTCTTGAAGATTCTCTTAGCCGGTTCGACGAACGAACTCCGGCTGCCGGAAGATAAACGAGAGTCGTTCCGGCGGAAAGCTTCGGGCGGCGGAGGTTTTCCAAATCAGCGCGCCGCCTGTTAAGGGAACGTTACCTTTCCGCGTAGACGGCCCTGATAACAAAGGGAAAACCTGTTAATACCCTCGTCGCGGAACGGGCACGGTTATGCGTCAGACGGAATGAAACGGAATGGTAACGGATCATATCCCTCCTCGTCTCGCGGATTCTTCGATTTTCCACGTACGAGGTGCCAACGGGGGGGATCGTAAAGTATCGCAAGGGGATGTTAAGACGCGACGCGTTATTCGACATCTTACCTTGTCTTTGCGCGCATTCCGAGAACCCCCGATGAACCTTACGGACTCGAATGGAGAATCCCGCGAAAGCCCACGAACTTTACCACCGGGTAATTCGCAGAACGCTTTCCACAGGCATCGATAGCTCCCCGTTAGGCGTGCCCCCTCATAACCCCGCTCCGCGCCTACGAGAATATTTTGCCGCTTTACATTCGCGCGCCGCCTTCTCCCAGACTGTCGATAACGCGAAATTTTATGGCGGCCCGTATAGAACGCGTGACTTCTCCCCCGCGACTATGCCAAAGTCCTGTCTGACATTTTTAAGAAATTCCTCACCGTCTTACCTGGGCCCCTATCCCTCTCCCTATCCGTCGTTTTCTTGCCGTCGCTCCCGGCTGACATTATGCTAACCAGACTGCAACCCCTCGATATTTCGAGGCTTCGACGCTTCTCGTGATCTACGAGCTCGCTACCCTCTCCACCCCTTGCCGCTTTTTCGCTTGTTAACGTGTTCCTCGCGTAGACGAGCACCGACTCTCGTTCGCCAACTCGCGCTCCCTCTGGGAGTATTCGGGAAATCGAATCGAAAGCGGCTTTGGCAGTTTCGATTTGTTATTTCTAACCCAGAACCGGCTGTTTTTCTTCCTCGCCCCGTCCACCGGCCAATGTTTGTCGATCGATACCTGGCCGCACACGAGTACACACGCGGAACTCTCGCAGACACTGTCCGGACCTCGCCGGATTAATCTTTTCCGCGTTCACGAATTTCCCGTCGTCCCCGTTCCAGAGTGCTCTGCCGCCATCGCGCCATCTTCTTCCCGGTGTCTTCCGCTTTCTCACGGGCCACGGGACCGGTAATCCAAGGGTTAACATCTCGATATCGAGCGAAACTTCCGGCAACGGTATATGATTTATTTTGAGGGATTCGGTGCTCAGACGTGTTCCTGTCATGCGCGTGGCATATTTCAGCGTTATTTCGACGACGGAAATTCGATACGCGCCGTCGCGTCGTCTGGACAGCGAAATCGGAGCGATCGTCGCCCGTCGACGTCGGTTTATCGAAAATTTATTCGTCCCACCGACATGTGACTGGCTCTCGCTTTGAAGAGAACCGACAGCCAACGAGCATCGTCACTGTTGACAAATGAAAGTTACTCGATATTGCGCCAATAAAATTCTACCCGCCCAATAAATGCCCAGTCCCTTCAAACAGCGACGCGTGCGCGCGCGCGAGCGCTCCAAGAAACTCGGTTCATCGAAAGCCACTTGGTCGTCGTGATTTTTATTTTTAAAACCACCCTCCCGACGAATAACTATTATCGCGTCGTTTTCCATACGTTCGTCGTGATTTGGAGCTTTTCGTTGGAATACCCGCGAATATAATATCGTTTGGCGAAGAAATTTCTGGTTGAACCTCGACGGCGAACCGTGCAATTACGTCGTAAAATACGCTTTCGACGCGACGGACGAGACGCGTAAAGCTGTCGCGGGTGAAATTCGCGAAGATGCCGGAAAGTTGGTGCGAAACGAGCTCGCGAACGGAACATCGCTGTGTTCCTGGACCGGAAGGTTTTACGTCGCGGCGGTAAAAGGCCAGGCGAATCCCCAGGTGCATTCATATTTCTCTAGGCTACGCGGCTACGGAACTGCGCGCGCAAATAACTCTTCCGACAAGTTTCCGCGAACTTGCGAACGCTTGTTCGCCGGTTCTGGGGCGGCGCGAGTATTTACATACTCGTCTGCGGCTGCGATGCGCCTTTTCTCGTCGTAGCCGCCTCGTCGAATCGTCGATCTTCCGACGACCATTAGCAGCTTCCGGGGGAACAGTGCAACTTTGGCGGTTATCCCAGTTGCTCGATCGAAATCGATCCTCGCGATCTACCAGTCGAGGTTGGATTTCCCAACCGTGTATAATGAAACGCGATTGTCTTTTTTCCCAAAGATTGCGCCGACTTGGTGGTACTCGATAATAAGTTCGGTGGAAGCTCGATAGTGGCGGGTTTACGAGCCAGAAAATTAAGTTTGCCGGCGATGGCGGTCTACCAGACCAGATTCGGATTGAAGAGCAACGCGATAAGGCGACGAATATTTCCATCAGACGTGGCCGAGAGGACGATCGGTCGTCGGGGATGGTCTTGGAGCAGAGACACCCTCTGGAAGGTAGCGGCAATCAAACTTTTTCGTAACACAAATCAGATTTCCACGGTTGCTCGCGCGTGGTCGGATCACCTCCGCTCTCCGCCATTTCCTTTCCCGATCGTTGTCGTCGCCTGCTTGAATATTTATGGCCGCTCCAGCCAGACGAGTCACGGATTCCCGCCGAGGTGGATCCTCCGCTGTCCTGCCGTTAATACGTCGAACGAATCGGGACAATATTCGAAAATTACGCGTGTAACGCGGCGTGAAACGAACCGATCGCGTACCCCCGAAGACAACCCCCGTGGATCTTCCCGTGGACTCCGAAGGCGTAACTATATTTCACAGCCCTCGCGGGATTACTTTTCCGCGAATCTCTCCCCCCCCCCCGTCCTTTAAACGAATCGGGACAATATTCGAAAATTACGCGTGTAACGCGGCGTGAAACGAACCGATCGCGTACCCCCGAAGACAACCCCCGTGGATCTTCCCGTGGACTCCGAAGGCGTAACTATATTTCACAGCCCTCGCGGGATTACTTTTCCGCGAATCCCCCCCCCCCGTCCTTTTCCTTCCCCGCGTTGTTTCATCTCGCTGGTCCGTTCCGGTCCCAGCTCTCTACTTTTTCTCCATGGCCGATAAATACGCGGCTTTTTTCATTGCACTTGCCACGAGCCGGCACATCGTCCCTGCCTATCCACCCTGCCTGCACCGACATTCGCTGCAACCAACCCCGTGCTGCGCGCCGCTGATGGACGAGGAGCCGCGCTCATCCCCCTTCTATATACATCAATTTGGCGAGTTCGCGTACGTATATACACGTAGGCGCGTATCGAAGGGAGCCTGGCTGATATTTTCCCTACCTCCTTCTCTTCCTCCCTCGCACCCCGTCGATTTCGCCTTCCCTCGGCCGACGCTCCTTTCTGTTTCGTTCTTATCAATTCGAGCGTAATGTGTCTGCAGGATGAAACGCATCGCGTTGCGCCGGGATCACAAAGAGCCGGCTCTCGCCGCTCAAGGACCGTCAAGGGGTTCGGTCCATCTGTAGCCCGCAATTTCCGCCTTTGCCCGCTCGCTGCCTTCTCGCTTCGTTTTTCTTTCGCTCGCGTCACCGCCTCATCCCGAGGCCCCGTCCTTATCGTCGGCTTTATCGGCGAATACCGCAGCCGGAGTTATCGCGATTCTCACCCCCCGCGAGCCACGTATCGCTCGCACTCCTCTAGGTCCGCGCTCTCCGCGCCCGAGCTTCGACCCTCTGCGACGTTTACGCGCGAGAGAATTCCCCGCAGTCCCGACACGGCGGGAATAATTATTCGCGAGGAGAAGAATATGGAACCGGAGGTACTTGGCGTCGAAACATTGGGAACGGCTGGTAAGTTTACGAGGGACGGCAGAGGGATGGAGTATACGCCTGTCGGTTTGTTACGCACGCGAGAAAACGGCGGAAGCAATTCAATCAGTGCTGGTAGCTGCGAGCAGCTGAGACATCCTTTCCCTTTCTCTCCACGTGCCTCCACCCTCATCGTTTCCCGGCATCCCGTATGATTTACGACACGGGAACCAGCACGTACGACCATGTAAGTTAAACGGTGCGTCCGTTTTCTCCGTTTCTCGCGGATTTAGCGTGCAATTCCGCGCGGAAAAAGTGCATCTGGAATGGGCACCGCGTTTCCTGGAAACTAGGGGCGTGTTTCGTTACCGTATAGCTCGCCTGATTTCCTCCTCCTCTCTCGCTGCGCTTCATTTTTACCGCGTTAACGTTAGCGCGTAACAGCGAGGAATCGAGGAATCGAGGAATCGTTTACACCCTATTTCGATCGCGATTTTATTTCGCACGATTGATTCGCTCGCGTGGTGTTTCGTGGATCGTGTTCGCGTGGAAAGCGCCGAGAATTTTGACACTGTTCGCGTGGAAAACTATCGATTGGAATTGGTCGAGTGGGTGGTGGGCGGGAGGGGTGCTAAAGGAAGGGTCTCCTCTTGATTATCTTGAACGGTCGAAACGCGGATGCAGATGGAAGGGCGCGATAGGAAGAGGAAGCGGAGAAAATGCGAGAGGTCGGTGAATACGTGGACGGGATATTTCACGAATCGATTATGGCAATTCAATCAGGAGCGGGCCTAGAGGTGGGAGGATTCGTCGTTTCGAGGCGGGCATCGGGATGTGGTTTATCCGTACTTCCATCCGCGCCCTCTCGGATGTTCTCCATCCATCTCGCTGGAATTCTCCGTGTTTTCTTTCCGTTTCCGGCCAGTCGAATAGACGAGAGTACGAACAAGTGGCTGGTAAGAGTTAACGGGATCGGCAAGTTTGTCGAAGCGGCGCCGAGTCGATGGGGGATGGAAAATATAATTCGGGCAGAATGTTTTCCAGCCCCGAGAGCAAAAATTCTATACTCGATCTGCCGACGCGTTGAAAGTCGTCCGGGAGAAGAAGAGGAGCTGGAATGCGCTCAATTTCTCGAATCACGAAGCTCCTCGATTACGTTAATCGATTCCTTCCGTCGTCTCGGCTTCGCGTCGCTTTAAAAACGTTGGCACGTAGAAGGCTGGTGTATTCTCGGCGATGTTGGGCGTGGATGCTCGCGTGTGCGCGTCTTTTTAGAAGTTTTTAATTCCTGGCCAGCCGCGTATCAGTGGCGCCGGAGCGGCAGATATGCGACCTTGCTAACGGCCCTCGACGTTTAAAGCGCTTCGCGCCATAATTTCCTTGATTAAGCCGAGATACGTGGCGAGTTGCCAAGGAGGGTGGCGGAGGAGGGTGGCCGAGGGCGCGAGTGTCCGCTCGCTCGTAAATAACATCGCGAATTAAGCGTGTAATTTCCGTGCGAATTACGAGCTAGCCCCCCCTTTGCTCCTCGATACTTTCGTCGCGATATAAAAGGGCGGCGGAGCGAGGAGGGGTGGGAGGCAGTGGAACGGAGGGAAAATTTACGAGACGCGAGGCCCTGACGGACCCCGTCAACGTCGGACACGGTCAGCGACGCATGATCGATGTCCCTGCGATCGGATTACGCGCGAACATTTATAAAGCGTTCGCCGTTTTAACGCCAGTTACCCCGTTCGCTTCGTCAGCACTGAGGAATCAGCCCGCGGCATCCCTACTCTCGCGAGAACACTCGTTTGGTCGTGAAACAAGACGCTCATTTCCGCGTAAAAACCCTAGCCACGGTCCGCTTACTCGTGCGAGACAAATATTCCTTGGGGGGTAGTTTAAAGGTAGCCATTGCTCTTACGAAGAAATAAATTTCCCGGCGAGTAAGTAGCCGGTCGTTGCTCCTCTCGCTCGCGATATCGTTGCCGATGGTCGATTATAGAGACGCGGGAAAATGACCTTTCGTCGAAGATTGAAAAGACGCGAGCACCGGTACCGCATCTGTTCCTCGTGATTGATGCGTAGATTGCGTTTGCGCGTTGCGCACCTGCGTCCTCCGGCTCCGCCGTTTCGTTTTCGCTGTTCTCGAAACGCGCTACAGCCGATGAAAGAAGCGACCGATTTTTTCCTCTCTCGAAAGGGGAAACCTCCGCGTCCGCTCGAGCGTGACGCTCTTTTTCTAATAAAATTCCCTCGGAAAACTGGAAGCGGTGTTACCCCGTTGTACCCCGTGCACTCGACGCGGAATAGCTTCGGGTTGTACGGAACGACACGCGATATTCGTCGGAATTTTCCGCCGTTCGAGCCAAAGTCGTATCACTGGCAACAGGTTCATAAATGCTAATGAACCGAGCGAATCGTTCTCCATTCTTTCATCGCGATATCCCTCCCTGTTATTAATTTGTCAAGCACGAGTCACGATCGTCTCGTTACCGCTGCGAACGGCAACTCTCCTATTCCGACAGACTAAATATTAAGAGATTTAATTAAGTAGACTCCGCGAGGAGAGAGAGAGAGAGAGAGAGAGAGAGAGAGAGAGAGAGAGAGACGGAAAAGTGACGCGTGGACGGGACTACTTCCTCCAAAGTACGTTTCCTCGATCATACTGTTGACTCCGACGTCTGGCTGTCGCAAAGTATCCAAAGTTTCCCTCCAATCGAAACTTACTTTCCTCGTTTAAATATTTGACCGAGTAAAATAAGTTTGCCGCGTGCTCTCGTCTCCTCGACGAGCAATCGACGGTCATCCGAGAGCTGTCACCAATTTCCCAACGAGTTTTCTTTCCTTCACCGCAACGCCGATGCGCCCCGTCCCCGTCGAACCGACGGTTCGTTGACGCCTCGATTATCGACGCCGCTATTCCGGCGAATGGCCAGTTGCACGCGTCGTCGAGCGTAGCTGAAAAATCGACGTGGACGAATAAAAAGCGGCAGTAAAAACGGTTTGGAAATCGCTCGGCGAATTCGAGCGGCGCGCCGACTCGTCCGTTCGAGTTCCGCTTCGTAAAATCGGGGCTCGCAACTGACACCGAAGGGGACGGTAAATAATTAAAGCGGGCATAAAAGTCGGAACGATACGCGGATCCCGCGAAGAAGGGGTGAACGACGCGATGATTTTGCGGTCTCACATCGGGGTGGGATCCAATGTCGTCGATTGGCGTGCTTAGAAACGAATAACCTTTATGACAGTCGTTCGATACCTCGTCGAGAATCAATCGTCCTTTGCAAGTCTCCCTGTTCTCCCTGATCCCGTGCAGGAGATAATGGAAGGAAAAAGAAGAAAGATGGAGGGGGAAAAAAATGGGAAAAATAGCGTAATCCACGGTGTAGATCGTAGCAATGGCGGAACGAGTACGGCGACGCTTTTATTCGGACAGCTGCACCGTCGTCCGCTCTGGCGAAAAATTTATCTCCGCGAGCCGAGTGGCTGGAGCTCGGTAACGAATTTTTTACGTCGCGACGTCGTCGCAGCGTATGGTTGCGAGTGGCGTTAAAAAATCATAGGATCCGGCGTGATTGCCGGCGCAAGGGGAGTATCTTGCCGCGATACTATTAGCCTCGGTCCATGAAGAGGCGCGGCAAACGGCGCGGATTATTCGGACGCGTAATGCGGCCGGAAGTCGTGGCCGGTGCTAGGCGGCGGAACGTTGATAACCGGTCCGTGTCCACCCCCGTGTTCACGGTCCTTTCTATTTTTTATGACGCCCCACAGGGCGGTTGCAAATGCTTGCACGCGTACACCGCAACGGCTGCTCTCTGTACGACGGCTGGAGGGTAGGGGGCCGAAGTGAGCGGCGAGAGAGTTGGCTCTCTCGTTGGTATTTCCAATTTCACAGAGCGTGGGTTAACGAGGCCCGAGGGCTGCAGGAGTTAGGGCGACCGAGCCCCTGAAACGTCCTCTGTCCCCGCCAAAAGTGAGCCCTATGGTCCCAGTGTTACACCTCTTCACCCTCTTCCCTCTTCGTCTCGCCGAGGCAGCTTCTGGTGGCGCACCCCTTTAAACGCGGTGCCCTACCGCGCACGGGGTTCCGGCACATTACCTTCGCTGATTACCGGCCCGCCTCGCGGAGTATGTCACCCAGTCACCCTCGAGACACATACCTTCCGCAATCCGACCACCCTTTCCTCTACCGTTCGCTCCTCCGTATCTCCCGGATAGGCATCTCGCGGGAAACCTTCGAGACGAACGAACCAACGACCGCCTGCCGCGGCGACGCTTCTCTCCCGAGATTTAAGCGGATCCTCGATTTCGCAGCGCGTGTCTCGTTTCTCCGTTACCCGCGAATTCCGTCAAAAGTTTACGAGACGCGCGAGGCCGTGAGCGCTGTCGCGGTTTCCACGGAGCGTTACCCCGCGAACTGTATTTTATGCAAACGTCCGGACCGGATCGAGTGTAGCGGTAACTAACACGGTGTGTGGCTTTTGGCATTTCAGAGCAGCCCAAAAGCTAAACCTCTCGTCGAGCCCGCATCGCCGACGTCGCTCGGGCGACGAGAACATCGGCTCCGACGAGCTGCCGATCTTCCCGAATGGATACGCCGCGCTTCTTCTCAAGTCTCCGCCTCCAGCGCCACCGGCTTTGCTGCGAAGGATAGGCGTGAAGGAGCTCACCGGTGTCGGCAAGGTAAGTTTATCTTTCACCTAAATCATCGTGGATTCCTCGCATGCGTTACTGCCGGCGAACGAACCGCCATTCGTCAGCCAGAGGAGGAGGCCGTTTCCATGCCTCGATAGTTTAATCAGAGACAGGAACACGTGTAGTCGGTCGGAGACGCCGGCGAACGAACCGCCATTCGTCAGCCAGAGGAGGCCGTTTCCATGCCTCGATAGTTTAATCAGAGACAGGAACACGTGTAGTCGGTCGGAGGCGGAAAGGCTGCCGACTTCCGACTCGTTCGTCCATCGTTCAGGCCAGATCCGCGTGTACTCGGCCGGGGCGAAATGGCCGCGCAGCGATCCCGAATCCATCGTATTGGATTCCATCGTGGTAGACACGCGACCTTCTCTCTGGCTCTCTCGGGCATCGGAGAGAGACCGCGTGCGCTCGGTCGCACAGAACGTCCAGAGTGCCGCGTGGAAATCTTGGCGAGGGCGCGCGATTTGAAATGCAGATGAGCGTCTCGCGCCGCTATAAGCCGCGGCGGCTCTCCGCCCCGCTCCGCCCCTTCCTCTTCCCGTTCCCGCTCGGATTTTCTTCCATCGCAACGCGTCCTCCTTACCGCGATTACCTGCTCGCTTGAATATTCGCCCACGGGGATGATTCACCCTCGCGCGCCGCTCCGGATGGAACAACCCTGCTATCGAGAGCAACCGAAACCACCCCTTATCCCGCCGATGGAAATTATCACTCGGAATCCCGGGACGAGACGAGACGAGACGAGACGAAACGAAACGAAACGAAATGTCACGTTAACCCAGTTTATTCCCCGGTACCGACGAATCGTTGGAAACTCGCGGCCCGTTGTTCCAGGCTCGTTTCTTCGCCATCGGGAGGTGGGACGAACGAGTGAACGCGGCCCAGAAATTCCAGGAAACCGACGGAACACTGGATAGCAAAAGGGGATGCTCGTTACGCAGCGGGACTCGAGCCCTCGTCGCTCGAATAAGAGCGCACGCGGCTGCGCGCGAGCCGGCGCTGCCTGGATTTGTTGGAAATTAATTCATCAGAAATAAGAGCTTATTGTTTACCAGCCGGTAAAGCTAATTAAAACGGGGTGATGTCGTTGGGCGATCGGGAGACAGGGGCCGAGGGGTGGAAAGAGGGGTGGAGCGCGATGGAACGATCGGCTTTAAAGGACGAGCTAGATTATTTCGCAGGCAGCCGTGTACGCGTCGGCTTCGTGTCTGCTCCTCCTAGGCGAACGAAATTTCCACGGTTGTTTGAGGACGGAGTTTGCTTCGGGGAAGAAAAGTTCCACCCGAGGACTCTGTCGTCGAACGTCATCGCGCGCGTGAATCAATTAAGAGTCTGAGGCGTGCGAATACAGCGAGGAAGAGTTTGAAACAAATTTATTCGGCTGTGGGTTAAATTTCGGAAGATGTCTGTCGACTCTTTGCGCTATCCTCGAATGTTCTCCACGGGGTTCTCTGTGCACCTGTAAGGAAATCACGGTGATGTCGATCCCGCGCTCGATACCGACCACGTTGACTGGCGATTCGCTTTCACCTGTGACACGCGCGATGTAAACCGGCCAAGGCGACGGCGAGTGGAGCGAAATCGGGGGAAATCGAGCGGAAAATGATCGAAGTCGGGATTAGACGGGTAACGTGACAGTGGCACGGCGTTGGAAGGCGAGCTTTGCCCGCGTAATTATCGTTTCTATGAGAGGCGGGGCGGCGTGCGCGCAGCTGTCGAGTCCGGTCGGCCACCTCACAGACAGTCGAATATTTAGTGTCTCTATGAAGGGAGTAATTAAACCGGCCGTTGGCGCGTCGAATACTGGCCAAACGCGGCTTTGCTTTGGCTTTCTGCTCGTTTAGTCGCGAACAGTCTCTGCCGTGGCCGGTAGCCGGATTCTCTCCGCTTCTCTCTCGCATGCGAGCGTTTTACCGGATGCAAGAGACTTTAACGGTGCTCCTTTGCTCGTCAGTCCGTTCGTCCGTCCGTCTGTTCGTGCTATTGCCGTCGGTACTTTCGAGCCACGCTGTCGGCTTCCAATTTGGCTTCCAGCCGATGCGACAAAGCTGTGTTCTGGTTTCATCATTTAAGTACAAACTCCTGTTCCGGCTCGACGACATCATTTGCTCGGCAAATTGTCTCCCCGATCGCGTGCAACCGAACGCGTTCGCCCGCGACGTTTCTTCTTTCTCTCTGACATCCGCCATATTCTTTCCTCCTCTCCTCGTTCGATCGCACGGATAACGTCCGGGAAATGAATTTCGACGGAAAATTAAACCCACGCCGCGTTGCAAATCTATCGACCGAGCTTTAATACGGCCGCCCCACGCTCCTCTTCCGAGGTATCTCTCCTCTTCCGTGTTCGATCGAGGCGATGAAGAGGTCCGGCCGGAGGCCGGGCTCTCAGAAGGCAAACATTCCGATTTCCGGCGAATCTCGATCCAATATGCGACCCGTGTGGCCTCAATCTACGAAAGAAAAACCGTGGCCGGGCAGATTGGGCGGGACGGCCCGGGCGCAGCCGGGGAAGATTCGGCCTGCGAGTCCGACAAACGCAAAGTCAATAATCCATCGGCGGAAGGAAAGGAGAAAGGAGCGTGATTTTTATGGGCTCGTACGATCGTGTATTTTCTCTTTTTCCTTGCCGGGCGAGGAAGAAGGCGAACGTGGCACGGGGTTGGCCGGCGTCGTGAGAGCCGGGCGAAATGAACCGTGATCAGGCCGATGCTCGTGGTTCCCTCCTCTGGAACAAGCGGCAACTCTCTTACGAACCCGATCGCCTCGAAGACAAAGAAACGGGAACGAAGACAAACCCGGGCGCCCGGCTACGTGTGTGGAAACCCTTCTCGCGACGCTCGACTCGCCGGAAAGGAACAACGGGGGTCGGAAATGAATGCCGGGAAATGAAGTTTTAAAGCCGGACGAGTGGAACGCGTTCGCGATCGAGACGATTCGTTTTGCGCGCACGAAAAATACGGCGAGTACTTTTCCAGCTTACTCCTGGCCCGCCTGTCAGGGGATCTAGATAGACGGGTGCAGATTGAAAGGCGTTTTCGCACGAGGCTCTGATAAAGGATACGACGTATTTTCCTCATCGCCGAGAATTGCGCTGTAACGAAAACGTTCCCGTTTCCCCTCCCCTCGCGAACAATTTTTCAATCTACCAGTCGTGCTTCGTTTATACGCGCGCCCGGTGTTCGAGCAGGGAACTTCCATCTTGGCAAAAGTTCGCCGACCAATGCGCTTCGTCCACGGACTATCGTTCCCGATGATCGCGATCGCCTTTGCTCGATCTGCTCGATCCGACGCGTCCCACTTGCCGTACTTTGTTTAACGAAGTTTGTTAACAACGCGCGACGAGCTTCTGGTCGAGTTCGTTCCAATCAAGCGCCGTAATTCGTTTCTCCGTGGGATTATTCGACGCGGAATCGCAATGCCGGATCGAATTTTAGCAACGGAGCGGAGCCCCGATGGAGGAAGGGCGGAATCGCGGCTCGCGATAGGGGAGATAGATTTATGGGGGAGAAAGTGACCGAGGACGCGCGGCGTGGAAAGTTTTCCCGGAAATCATTTCGCTAATTCGAGAGAATCGTGGGGCACGGGGGAACGCGTTGCCGCCAGCCTGGCTAAAAGAAAGTTTTATGGGCTGTTCGATGCGACTCGACTGCCACTTACCGCCCTCGACGTTATTCATTTATTAATAGCTCGTTCGTCGAGGACGACCCCCTGGTACCCCGACAGATTTCTCTTGGACCGTTTATTCGATGGACTCTTAAGCGCGGACCTTGAACGGTGTCGGAAGAAAACGCGGCATCCATCGTGACGGGAAGATCGGTCGATCGCAGTCATTCGACTGAGGACATGCGCAATTTGATCGAGGAAGCTGCTGACCAGGACCCGTCGCGGTCAGTGGTTTAAACCCACGCGTTTGCCAGGGTTTATTGAAATGTCCGGTCTTAGGCTGCCTTTGGGCTCAAGACGAGAGGGTTGCCAGGCGAGGAACCCTCTCCGACCTCGGAATACCTAATGAGGACTTTTGATTTTCCCCGAGCTACGACCCGTGGGTGGAAGCTAGGTTAGGTAAATCCTGCTCAATTGCGCGTACCGTGAGACACGAAGAGACATCGACCACTCTTTCGGCGAACACGTCCTTCCTCTAAGCCGGCAATAATTCCTTAACGAATCCTCTCTCGAGGAACATTTTCCGCGTCGTCGTTGAATTGGTACGAGGAAAAGTGACTTTCCGTCCAGGCTGCAATTCGATTCCACGCGATTCCGCTGTAATAGTCGACGATAACAAACTCACGGGGAACGGGGTTATTTTAATAATGAATTAATCCGAGGGACGTTATAGGCAGCGAGACGACCGACATAGGGGTGTTTGCGGACGGTCCGTAGGGAGCATGGGTACCACGTGGGCCACGTGGTACCCACAGGATAATTGGAGGTCACTGCGGTTTTAGGGACTCCTCCGGTCCCTTCTGAACCGTTCTACGTAAACCCTTACGTACCGGCCAGTATGTACAGCAGTTCGACTGCTAGCATTATCCGGATTCCTGATTCGCTTTGCTGCATAATAATTAAGGATTTTGCGCGTCGCGATGGAGTGTCCTGTTACCGCGCAGGCACAAAGGATCGCTCGGAGGAAACCTGGCTACGATCTTCCGCGGTCGAGCTACCTTTGGTCAGACTGCCTTCCTAACGATCCTCGATGCACGAAAATTTACCACGACAAATACGCTTTGCTTCTCACCGAGTGATAAATAATATCGCGGGACACCCCGAGACCCGTGCAGCGGCAAACGAGCTATCCTCGCAACGTTTGTCCTCGGAATCGCTGGAAAATCTGGCGTGAATTCGCGGAGAACGCGACGAGACGCGAACAAAGGACGCAATAGGAACACGTCGAGGATAATTACGCGCGCTGGCCTTTCGGATGGCCGTTTTTCGACCGACAGAGCGTCGTAGGCGCGATGCAAATATATCTCGCCACGACGACGACCCGTGTGGGCGGAGAAGCGTTTAATTAGCCAACAACGTTTGATCGGGTTTCAACGGAGGTGCAATTAAATCGGTGGACGGACCAGTGACAACGATCAGGAGGATCCGAGCCGAGGAATTATTTCGTCGCTGACCGATGTCCATCCGATTCCTTCTTTCTATAGGTTCCTCGACATTGCGTGAATTCCCCGAGTTCTCTCTCGTTTACCATAGCTCACGCGTGTATACCTGGACATGTACGCTATCGTACGAGAAAACGTGACAGAGACAGTGATTATCACTTTCACTGCCGTCTTGGTCATATGTGACCGGCCACGGTTTCTCCTGTGACGCCATGATGGTCATTAGTGACCGGAGCGCTTGAACTACTTAGACTGCATTGAAACAACATTGAATGAAAATTGACAATTAGTGCATTTTGAATATAACCGCTAATTACATGATACTTTGAAGTAAAAAGTGCCCCATTGAACAATTAAAAATTTTTATTAGAACGTGAAAAAGATATTTGAAGAAATCTTGCGTCTAGCGGTGCATCTGACGTGGCGTCCTAAGTGAAACATATGATTTCGATGTGGCAGTTAAAGGGTTAACTCTTTGTGGCACAGGATTTCAGATAGTAAAATAGACCCATGATGCATAGAAATTTTAGTGCGTTTTAACACTAGGTTTACGAACGCTATCTGCATACCTATTTCTACGGACTCCTGTCAAATTGAACTCCAGGTAAAGGAAACCACGTGACTGTTCTTTTTTTTAACGATTAATTTAATTTAAAATCAATTACGATATTAACAGTCTTAATATAAATTAACTAAATCTGATACTATCGTATAATTGGAGCAACCCATCCATCAAATTGACGGGTTCCGTAAATCTAGTGTTAAATAAAACAAAATTGGTGTAATTTAATTTAATTGAATTTGTTGTAATAGGTGTGGTAGTGGTTGTCATAGAATGTGTGATATGAGTGTGAGGAATGTTTGCGTGGAAGAATGTATGTGTGACGAGTATAACAGAGTCGCGAAGAAACAATCAGTAGGTGAATGACAGTCATTATATATAGACGTTATGTGCGAGAGAGTCCTCGAGAGATTAGATCGCAGTTGGAAACGAATTTATTTTACGAGATTTACTAGTACTTACTACTACTACTTACTAGTTTATCCATTTACTCGCAATAGGGTGGCACTAAAGGGTGGGACACTGTCTCATGTTGATTGTTGTCAACACAAGCGAATACGTTTATAACGTTTGTCGAAGGTATTACCAACTGCTTTACGTAGTTAATATAAACCTATGCGCATGTAGCTGTTGCAATATTTCGAAGTGAGACTAAAAATGTCTCGATGCATCGAGAAGATGGGGTACTTTTAATCCCAGCGTGCCCCAAAGAGTTAACCCAGGCCTCTCTTTTCCTCTTACATCAAGGACTTGATTAATCGACTCGCGATCGATCACGCTTCTTACTTTAACAGTCGATGAATGATCAAGGACGAAATATATGACGTGTCTCGGTGCTCGTTAGCTGCTTCGCCTACGATATTGTAGGAGCCTCATGGTAAGGAAATCGGGCAAACACGAGTGTCGCGAGAGGCGTGGTTTGGATTAGGACTCGATGTAAACATCGTCAGGCTCGGACAGGCTCGTAGTTAATTTTCGCGGATATTTCCTGTCTCAGTTGCGTGTTATTCTTCGCCGCGTTCGGACGGAATGTTTCGACGTGTGACCGACTCTGCCGTTGATCATGGCACGTGGCATCGGAACTTGAATCCTAGAGCAAGGTGTTAAGACGGACTGGGTGAGTTCAGTATCACGTTCACTAATACTAATATCATTGCGGTGTCGAAACATTGAAAGAACGCTATTGCATGTCAAGTTTCCTCTATTTTCGTATTTATTAACCCTTTGCACTCGACGATTTTTTCGTAACACAAAAATAGTAACTCGAAGACCTTCTGTCATAAAGTCGAGGATATTTTTAAAACGGTAAATAAGAAATCGTATGCAAATTAACGCTTTAATGACCGCACGTTTACGCAGTCAAACGTTGCTAGTGGCCGGCAATATTTTTGAAGAAATAATTTTAAAAAACTCTATTCAAAATTCACGAAACAATACAACATGTGCGAACATACGCATAAATAAAAAAACAATAACAATTTAATATTTTTCCTTTGTGTTATAATTATTAATTATTAACCCTTTGCACTCGACGACTTTTGCCTAGAGAAGAGTAGAAATTCAAAGATTCTCTACTAAAAAACTGACAATACTTTTTCGAGCAGTAAATATAGAATTGTATAATAATAGAATTGTAGAATTATTTGACTTCGATACTTTGCACACTGTTACATTGCATTAAATTTGATATGTTAATTAATATCGATCTTGCGAATTTTATGAAATGGTGACTGAAGCTCACCTCTCGAGTGCAAAGGGTTAATCAGGCTTAGTATCACACACATGTGCGAGCGGCCATTAAAGTGTTAAAACATAGAATTATTTGACTTCGATATTCCACGCATCGTTTGGTAATTTTAAATTTGATATAGTAATTAACATCGATCTTTAGAATCTGATAAAATGGCGACTGAGAATCGCCTCTCGAGTGCAAAGGGTTAACTCCGTTGAAAATCACGTTGACTATCGTGGCTGACTATGTGCGAACTTATCTACTTGACGGCGCGTCGATATCCACTTTTACTTGCTACGAGAATTCCGTTTCCACCTTCGGGGAAAATTATCCTACACGCGTGACACATTTTCAATTTTTATTTTTCTCTA
The DNA here is from genome assembly GCF_001483705.2 of Eufriesea mexicana. Lineage (NCBI taxonomy): Eukaryota > Metazoa > Arthropoda > Insecta > Hymenoptera > Apidae > Eufriesea > Eufriesea mexicana. The sequence goes on from NW_016909100.1 coordinate 223,370, forward strand.
CTCTAACGCGCGGAATATTCGCGAAACGCGATATTTTTCAGTAGCCAGGTATCCCGGTTTATCGGACGGAAATGTTGAAAAATGCCTGAAAAAGGTGGAAAGCGAATACGTGCGCGTTCAGAGTCGGTGAGAACCGAGGCTCAGTAGGTTGGTAACGCATCGTGACACGATTCGCCTGCCTCGCCTGTAATTAAAATTACGAAACAAAAGGTGACTCGGGGCGTGCGTGCGGGCGCGCGAAAGGCCTAGATTCGCGTTCGGAAAACGAAACGTTTGCACGCGTTTCATCGGGGTCCGCCTTGGACGTGGCCTGTGCTGAAGGCTGAACACGCCGGTAGAAGCGTTTCAAAACGAATTCTCGTTTAATTCAACTCGGCCCGGCCGAGAAACCGCGCGCATTCTCCCGCGGGCTGCGGCGCGTTAAACAAACCAATTAATAATTACCACCGTGCCGGCTGCTCGTTCTTTCGCCGCGCGTTTCCCCGCTGTCGTATGAAAAACGAGGGGAATAATTCTGGGACAGGCTCGTTTACGCGTCGCGTATCATCAAGCTCTGAGAACGTTAGCGAACCTCGACGCGTCGATTCGAAATGATAGCGACTGAAGAATGCTCGACAGCCGTGCGTTATTTACGAGCTTGCACGCGTACCTTTCGTCCTCGTTCATTATGGATGATGTATCACCGTGATCGCGAAAGCTGCATTCGAATAGAATTTCGTATTCGATCGCGTCTATCGCGTTGTCTAGTCACGAACGTATCGGCTTTACCATCAAGCCATACCCCCCACCACCCTCGACTTTTTCCTTAGTTTCCTTTTCCCTAATTGCTCGGAGGAAATGCACGGCGTGTTCGCGATCGTCGATACAGCTCGGCTCGCGTCGATGGACGAAGTTTCGCGATGCGCTTCCCGTTGGAATTTTCCTGATCGCCTGTAAACTGGATTTCCTGCCGGCGCCGCGCCGCGTACCGTAAAATACGTGAAAGCAGTTAGAAGTGCGAGGGTTGGTGCTCGGGGTAACGCGCGGAGGGTTAGACGCTGTTTTATTCAGGATATCGCGCACCTGTCTTCGACGAGTTTACACGTGGCCAGGGTCGGTAATTTCGGGCAGTGGCGTGCTAGGTTGAAAGAGCGCGGCGCGCATTAGCACTTTTACCGCGTGAATTTATTCGAAATTTCATGGCGGCGCGAGCCAAGGGACGCCGGAAGACGCTTTTACGAGGCCGTGAATTTATCAGGAAGGTCCGGGGGCGGGTTGCGGGGCAACGGGGCGGCAGGATGATGGAAGACACCGGTGTCGGACGTGGACCGCGTGTGTTCCACGCCGCTCGTCCGCGGACGTTAGTTTTGACAGGCTAATCCGTAAAGGAGCGCGCTCGCGTGACGAGCATCCGAATTATTTGCCCGGCCAAGTGTATATTTTTACGGAAGCTGCTCGTCCGCCGTGTGCCACTCGCCGCCTGTCAGAAGCCACCGCCAACTAACCACGCTGCTTGCCCGTTTCCGAGCCGAACTCGCGACGCGTCCGCAAGCGATCGCGACTTTTTTTTCCACGCTCCTCGTCGAATTTATCGTTAACGAAAGCTCTCGGGGAACGGGAACGGGAACTCGTACAAATTGGCGCCTGCTGCCACGGCGAATTCCCGCTCGCAGATTGGAAACGGTAACGGATCGGTCTACGGGATTCCACGAGCGAATAGAGCATCGATAGACTGCATAGGTTCGAACTCGTTGATTCGCGGCTCTGTTCCACGCGAATCGACCGACAATGGCCGAACGGTACACCCTGGAAACCGGGCCGATGATGGAAAAACGTCTCCGCGTTTGTCACGCGTTTGATCGAACGCGAAGAGTTCCGGCGTAGCAGAAATTTAGCGGCCGAACGGATTTTCATCGCACAAATGAGAAATTCCAGAGAAAACGGGCGCGCACCCTCTGCCGACGGCACGTAAAATTACAGCGAAATTCACGAAGCACGCCTCGTTCGTTCGTACACGATTGAATTGGCATGGTCGGGCTCAAAAGCGTGTCCAGGGGATTTAAAGCGCGCACCTTTATTCGCGTGTGCACGCTTTCGTTTCGAACGGAAGAGCAGATGCTACCGACAATGCTCCTTGCCGACACAGACGCGGCCACGCGTACAAGCCGTGCATTTCGTGCACGGGCTTCTATTAGATCCTCTCGCCGGCTCGTTTGCAAAGTTTCTATCGTAATTACCCATTCTAAGCGGTTTAACGAGCCGTGGTTCTACTAAACACCCCTGTAGCTACCATCTTGTTAGCCAGCGAATAACTTGGCCTCGCGGCGCGTATTTGACGCTAGCGAGCGCAACCTCGCGCAGCTTCCTCGCGTTTCCTACGATTTTCAACGCTCGAAGGCTCGGGAAAGCGAGCAGCTTCGCGGTAACTTTGACAGATCGATCGCGCGATCTTGCGTTTCTTCCGTGGTTTAGCCAACGATCGCGCGTATTCTACGAGAAATCGGCACACGCCCACTTCCCATTCGCACGGTCAATGAGCATCCCGCTGTAAACGAAACTAAATGGGACGAGATTCGACTAGGGGGTTGTGGCCAACAGCACGGCGCCCGAGTACCGAGGATACGTTGTTTAATTTCGACGAACACGCTCGATGCGTAGAGACGTGCCGTGTATCGCGGGCGAGTAACACGATTCCGGACGAAAGGCAACCGCAGTTTCGAGCGAAATCCCTTTTGCAAATTTAGCCCTCGTCTCTGTCTTCCTGGCTCGGATGGTTCAAACCTCGTCTAGCTTTTTACTTTTCCCCTTCGAATCCCGATCATACGCGACATCGACCGGTTCCTTGGTCCTAGGGACTCGCGTGCCTCGCGTTCTCCAGGACCACGAAGAACGAAGGTTACGCGATGAAAAGTCGAAAACTCGATGTCGAAAGTCGCGATACGTCGCGATACGTCGCGCAACCCTCGTGCTTCAGCATCGAACGATCACGAGTCCCTCGAGGGTCAGAGGCTGCACGAAATGGTCCCACTCTTCCCCTCTGTCTCTCTCCCACTCTGCCTCGCTCTCTCTGTCGAACCGGTGCCGCTTTAATAAATGTCCCTGACGCGTGGTCGGCAAGGGTACAAATCGCCTGGAACCGCAGACACAATGCTTAGTAATGGTGAGCGACGGGTTCGTGCAATGTCCCCTAGCATTACCGGTTCCTGGTAACGCGCGCGATACCCATTCGTTATGTTCCTTGGCTGTGCCGGCGTGGGCCGCGCGCGCGTGCTCGCGCTCGTCCAACGCGATTTGATTTCAGCGCAAATCGCCGAACAAACGACCTTAATTAATCCCGCTCGTTCGCTAGCCGTTGCTAGCCGCTCTCTCGCCATCTGACGCCAGTCCATCCTGTCTCCATCATCGTTTTCATCTCCGCGCGAGCCAACCTCCAATTTCATCTCCTCCACCGTCTCTTCCCTGCCAAGGGAACCCTCGATCTCTTTTTCTTCTTTTTTCTTCCTTTCTCATCGACTCGATGATCTCTCTCGCGATTTTCGCGACCAACATCGCGTTGCCGCTAACTCTGGTCTCAGGCTGACGCGGGAAGAGTCTCGTCGTCGCGACAGGTTCGGAGGAATCTCGTGGCGGTTCGGGACGAAATTCCTCGCGCAAACTCCTCGGAAATTCTCGAGACGTCGGCGAGGGAGTCGGTAATACCGTAAAACTCGATACGTGCGCGTGCTTATGGATTATCGATATTTACCTGCACCGCGCGTGTGTCTCGCCGCGAAGACCAGCCCGCCCTTGGATCCTGAATAAACAATATTCTCAAGGCTGCCGGCGAGAGAGTCGGACCGTCGGTCGTCTCGGAAGCATTCATACGTCCGTCACCTTCTCTCGAATTCCCTTTGAATTTTACGCTTTGCAGCATCTTCGTCTCTCCCACGCGCTTCCAGTTTATTACGGTGCACGCCGGTCGCAACAAAGCTCCACGAGAATATCTCCGGTGGTGGATAAAATATACAGAAGGCGCGTCGTCCTTTGCTCCCGTGCACCCGCCTTCGGGCCCGTTCAATTCTTGATACGTCCTCCGACCTGCGAGCCCGAATTTTTCTTCCCTTCCTCTATCGAATCATCGAATTATTAATTGTTCCTCTCGAAAGCGGAAGGCCAAAGGGTCCCCACGACTCGATTCGTCTCTCTAAATTCTCCATACGGATTGTCCTCTGGTAATCCACCGTTCCTCATCGTCCACGGGCGAAAAATTAGGGGTTCGGCTGGTCCGCGACAGCGGGAATAGATGGTGCGCAAGAGGGGGCGATGGGGAGAGGAAGAGGGAAACGGGAGTGAGAGAAGGGAGGGAAAATTGCGTTGCAAACGAGTAACACGAGTCGTTAGCGGCTAATCCAACAGAGAGCAGGAAACGTAGGGGACACAGGGCTCGAAGCACCGCGAATTCACCCCGGTGACGGGCTGGGTCGGGCTGAAGAGTTGCGCGAAAACAAGCGGACAGGTTTCGAGGGGACGAGCAGAGAGAAAGGCGGCTCGCAGATGAGCGACGCGGGCCGGCACCGGCAGCGCTGTTGATTCAAGTGGGCACGTGATAAAAATGACAATGACGAGTTAATGCAATAACTGTGTACCTTCCGACCCTCGTGCACGCGTCTAGCCCGTCGGGGCCGCGCCGACGCGCGTTCCGTTTGCGTTTCGACGCTGCCTGCGTCTGCAACGCTACCGCGAAATCTTCGAGTGCGTCGAATCTACTCGATATCGATTGTTCTTCGCTCGTTGACGAATTGCAGCGGACCTTCCTTTCGCTTCCGTCGCCACGCTTCACCACGCGCTCCAACGTTACCCCCCAATGCGCTTTTCCGCGTGCGGGGAGGGTATAATGGGGACGGGAAACGCGCGATCGAGCGACGCCAAGCGCGGCGTTTCGCGAGCACGCGGAGAATGGCCGTGGAAACAAAGGCTGAGGAATACTTCTGGAGGGTAGTGTACCGTACACGCGCATCCATCCGGTGGACCGTTTTCCAATTCGAGCTCTCGCGCCCTTTCGCTCTCGTCGTCCTCCATTCAGCCGTTCACGCCGGATCTCCATTGGCGTAGACAGAGACGCAGGAAACAGACGCCAGGGGTCGGCAGGGACTCGGATAAACCGTGGCCATAGCCGATGGAAACTGTATTCCTGGTATTTAGCGCGGGCCCTACCAATTTACTTCGCGCGGGCAATAAACCCCGGCTAAACGGGATTAATGCTTGGCAGTCTCGTGCGCTCCCAACTTTCGATACTCCACCCATCGCCCGTGCTTCCACGCGACCGAAGGAACCAGTCCATTTGCACCGTTGTCCTCTCCGATTCCTTTATTTCCCTTTCACCCACGAATCCGACGATCTCGCTACCCCTCTGCTACGCGACTCGCATTCGGCCCGAGTCGATTATGATATCCGTGTCTCCGGCTGAGGGGGTAGCTTCCTCGGGATTTCGGATGTCGAGGTTGTCGCGTCGGACCTCTCGTTAACCGGTCCAACGAATATCTTCCGTTCATCGAATCGATATTTAAATCCTTCGTATCGATCCACCGTCTTCTAACTTGGACTTAGACCCGGCTTTAATCGAACCCCGATAAGTTTTACGTATCACGCCGGAGGCTTAATGAAACCGGTTCGATCGCGGATTTGCAATTTAAAAACGCTCGTTAAAATCCAGGCGAAGAGTCTCTCCCCGAGGACGTGCACCACCGTCCCTCTCCTCTTTGTCGCGACGTTACCTGCTCCGCAAGAGGATTTCGGCTCTCGCGACTGTTTTTGGAGCTAATTGGCCGCTGGATGAGCGAGAACAGTGCGCGCTGGCCGAAGGCCGGTGCATAATTAATCCAGCGTCGGCTGACCTCGCGGTGCACCGACCACTGTTGCCGGTGTTTGCGCATTTCGAATGGCCAGTTGGCAGCGCGGGGCCGCGCTAGCCAGTTAGCCGAGAACGCCATTGACTTCTCCGCAGTCGACGATACACCGTGGCTGCCCGGAGGCTGTTCGGATTGGCAAGGTGCTTTCATCCGTCGAGACCCTCCGCCCCGGCGGCCGTTGATCGATCGCATTGAAAATTTCGCCCCGTGATTCCGCTCCGCCCGCCGGCACGTTTACTCGATTACTCGATTATTTCGCCGGGTCGAGATTTCGATGCGAAACTTGGCGAAACGGAGCCCGGATCACCCTTGCGCGCCTGTCTAGGACGTTCGCGGATAGCGGCCGCGTGGCGTGGAAAAATTATAATTCGCGAATAGATTCCACCCCGTCCGGGAACCACCGCGAGAGTTCGACGACCCCGGAAGAAACGAAGGGAAACCGCAGACGTTTATCAGACCGCAACGGAATCGCGGCGTTTTTCGACCGGAATCTTCGCGTTCGGGAATCCTCTTCCGCGGTTGGTACGGTACCCGGAACTATTTGTTCTACTTTAATGATTTGCTCGTAAATAATTCCTTCTCCATTAGAAGGTCGCGGTGGAGGCGGTGGAGGGTGGCCGGCGGTGGCGCGGGCCGGGTGTTTACCGAGCCGAGCTACCGGCGTGTTCTAAGTGAACGAGTGCATCGAGCGACTTCCACAAAGAGAATATTCATAAAGTCACCAAGACCGCCCTTGTCCTCTAGGACGACGCTGGGGGTGGCTCGGCGGGACGACAGGGTGGAAGCAAGTTGTACGGGCTGGCTGAGCCGCTTAACGGCAGACGATACCCATCTAGTTCGCCTACCCCCTTGGGCCACCCCTTCCCTCCGTCGGCTTCCCGAATCCTTCTTGCCGGCGAGCTAGCGAGCTAGCGACCGAACCGATCGTCGGCTTCGGATCTCGAGCGCATAATAATTTATGTCTCTCGGTGCAGCTGCGCGACGCCGGTGGTGTCAGCGTCGTTTCGACGACGTCGTTGCGGAGTATCAATTTTATTACAAGCCGAGTCGGGGACACCGAAAACTACACCCTGGCCGTGGGGCCGATAAAACGCGAGCCACCGGCTGAAATATCGAGTCGCGCGTCGCCTTTATTAGCTTCGCTATCCGCTCGACGTCGACGCGTGCACGGAGCGTGGACGGGCGATTTTAACGAGTATTCCGTGGAGTTGTCGATGCCGGTGGAAGTCAGGGTGTTCCCGTTGATTTACGACCGGGTATCGGATTCGCTGTCGATCGGCACTCTCTCGATGGACACCGTCGAGGATCGTAGATAGTAGATACCCGCGCGGGGGTGAGTTACAAAGATCAAGGTCGGACAGACGAGCCGCGGAGAGCGGGTTCGAATCAAATTTTATCGACGACTCGTCCCGTTAACGCCGAAGGCCTTAGCCTGTTTTACATTTAAAACGCATTACCGCGCCGCTCGCTTCGAATCCCATGCGGCGATAAAATGAAATTAATGGTCGCGCCCGCCAATTCGAGATATATCGACGGAACGAGCGAAGGGGAAGCGAGTCGGCTCGCGGCTCACGGACACGCTGCTGCGAGAGAGCGAGTGAGAGAGAAAGGGACGAGAAGGGACAGGAAGGGAGAGAATAAGAGGGAGAAACAGGTGAACAGGAGGCGAGATAACGGGAGATAGGGATCTCGCGCGACTCTTGACCGTTCCAACAGGAAAAATGGATTTCTTAAGAGGAAATGGAAGAGCCGGCTTACGTGCCGGAATACTAAACACTTCGACTCGACCTCTCGCCGACCGCTCGTGTTACTCGCTCGAGCGCGACCGTTCGAAGGAGCTTCGCCGACGTATGAAATTTCACTCCTCGTTAAAGGGGAGTTCGGCAGAGGGAAAAACTCTTTCCATCGATTCGAAAGAAACCTTGGTAGATTTGCGTTGTTAAGGAGCCCGAAGTCGTACTAGTCGCGACTAGGCCTTCGCCATTAATTTGCGACAATCAGCGTTTTCGTACTCGCGTGCGTCGGTTCGTTCGTCGAGCTATACTCCTCGAGCCAGGTTCCGTCCGCCTCGTGATAATCTCGCGTTAGGCTCCGGTTAGGCGATCGAAACGTTGTCATCTCCGACTCGATGTCGTTCCACGATGTTTAAAAAGGGGACCAGAGGGGGCATTAAGAGGCTGTCGGTAAAGGTACGCGGGTAAGGTTCGGTCTAAAGACGGGCTCGGGTAAAAAAAAGAACGGCGAAAACTTAGGAAACAGCCATTTCCCTGCATTAGGCGAGACGCTTTTTGCTCCCGGGGGTTGTAGCCGGTGGATATAGCTCGCGAGGGGGTAGGAAATATGAGGGGACCCTCGCGGTAATAGACGAGCACTATTAATTAGGTAGATTAAACTTTAAGTGCCCATCGTTAGCCGGGACTGTAGGTGGTTCGTTATCCTCTAAAGGTAATGGAAAAAAGGAGAAAAAAAGGGGAAAAATGGAAGAAAAAGAAAAGGAAAACAAAGTACACGGAGACTCCATGGCTCTCTTATTTTTTCCTTCCCTTCCTACTCCGCGTCCACGTCGGCGTTTACGCGAAACGAGCGCAAGGAACGACAGAGAATGGGATACTTGGCTCGGGTTTTAAAGGCTAGGGTGGAATACGGCGCAACCGGGCAATTGGACCGCGCACGCAAACCTTGAATATGATTTCCGTTTCGATCCAGGCCACGACAAAGATTCGTTATCGGTTTAATTCGTTTCAATTACGCGACCTAACCCTATCGCCGGTATCGTCGGCCGGAAAACCGAGACTTTCTCGTCGATCGAGAGTTTCCGGCCGAGCAAGCCCGTTCCACCGGCCGAGGAGAGACAAGCGAAAATCGCGAGATCGACCGTTTGATACCGCTTCTTTTCCACTATCTGCCCAACCCCCTCACACCGTTGCTCTCTTTTTGTCTCCGGCGTTACTTTTCCGGTTACCGGCGTCGTCGCGTTTCTTTCGTCCCCGACTCCCGCGGGACTTCCGGTTCACGAGCGTCCGCCTCTAATGGACTCCCCCAAGACTGGCGTTCTTGTTCCGAGTGGACAGCGAAAGGAAGTAACAGCTTTAAGAGAAATTGCATTTGATCTGTTCCCGGTATCCGGCGATCGACCGGCAAAATAGGAAGATCGAGAAGGCGACGGTCTTCCTCTTCTTCTTCCACCTCGGTTCTCCGTGTCGTTGGTATTAATTTCATCCGTTGGAATTTCCAGCTTGCTTTTCCTCTCTGGTTTCCGTCCCCTCTCCCCGTCGCCCACCTTCTCCCATCGTCTTTCCGTTCGTTTGGTTTCTCTGCCTTTTGACCGACCTCTTTGATTTCCTTCGCGACTTTCTCCTTTCCGCTGTTAGCCCGCTTTCGGCTCCGACGAAATTCGCTTTGCAGATTCGATTACCGGTAACGTCCTTAGATTTCCTTTTGACACAACCCGCGCAAGGAACAGACAGACCCGGCCTTTGCGCGCTTCGATGGGGATCCGAGTTAATTCGAAATCGCGCAAAGGGACAATCGATCGTCTTAATCGCCAACCTCGAACGTTCGTGGGAATTGTCAACTTCTCGATAGTCCTTGTTCCGAGTAAAATCCTCGCGATCCTCGTGAATCTTTCGTTCTCACCGTCCTCGCGTGGCAAGGCGGAGTCTCGCTTCGGGTAAACAAGCCCCGCGCGTATCGCCGGTCCTGACACGCGGTTCGCGCAGCGTTCCGATAATTAAATATCGCGAGTTCATCCATCAGGATCTAGGATTTCCCAGGTGGACGAGATCGGAATGAAAGAACGCGGGAACTGTATTGCCTCCGCCGCCGTTCCTCCGGTCAATAATCGATAGCGGACTCGTACTCGCAGCACTGTGAACCGCGCCACCCCTTTGCCGACCTTCGCCTCTTTCTCCGCGTGTCCCGATCCCGGCACTGTTTGGAACTTTAATAAAATATCTGGAATACCGATATTGTTTCACGCCCGCGGTCCATTCTGTCACTCGGGAGCCCAGTCGAACGATTAAACCGTAGCTTCCTATCTCTCGGTCGTATTCGCGCTTCGTATAATTTGCATTCCATCTGCCGCCGCGGCTGCCACTCGTTGCATCGTTGCCCGGGAACATAGGCGACGTTACGGCGCGAAGACAACCGGAATTCGACGACGGATGTCCGGGAAGCGTAGCCGCGGTGATCGTCGAGGCGGACAGAAGCGAGAAAAGCGCAGGCACTCGGGGAGTGGCCGGGCTATTACGGCGTCGTTACGAGCAGAAGGAAAAGTGGTCGTAGACGGAGGAAGTCTGCAAAGTCCGCGCGGAGAGCAAACGGATCCTGTCAAACTTTGATTTTCAGGTTCAGCCGTCTGGGCCCGCGTTTGACATGAACTTTCTCCCTATACCCTCGCGTGCTCGTTTTGTCCAGGGAAGAAAGGGAAAAGACGAAGAGCGGGACAGGGACGAGGGAAAAAGTTCCTTCGGAAAAAGTTGAGTGCTCGTCGTCGTAGAGAGACGAGGAGAGAGGCTTAAACAATACCTATGTCATCCCACCACGATTCCTCGAGTCCACGGTTAAGCGTAATTCCGCTGGAATGCTCGGGGCACGATGCTCGAAATTGTTTGAAATTCTCACTCGCGAAAACCCGAACGAATTTTCCGCTTCCCATCTCTCTTACTTTCTCTCCCTCCTCGGCTCTCGAGGAGTTTCGTGGATCGCGCCGAGTGCGCCCGGGACTTGCCCAGGTTCATCGAGAAAGATTAATTCTTGACACTGTGTCTGCGCGCGTTCATCGTCGGTTATTATAGTTGCTCGAGAACAACCAGGATGAGTCCTGGTGTACGTGGCTCGTCTCGGGAACACTTACGGGATGCTTTTCGAGAACGACGCGTCTAGTGTCTCGAAGTAGATGCATCGCAGATTCTCCGAGCGTCGAGTAGCAGCCGCCAGGCGTCGTCAAACTCGTGCGAAAACTAAACCGCCAGATATCCCGAACGTTCGGTCTTATCGTTATTGTTGAAATATATTCGTATATTCGATTCATACCTCCCGACTTAAAGAGCCACAGCGCGTTGACAACCCTTGAAACTAGCTATATGTCATATTATAATATGGTAGGCCTTAGTGGTTACGGTGTACAACACTCGCGTGCAATAGATCTCTGATAGAACCTCTATTGATCGTTATAAACACATGGTTATATTAGGAGGATCAGTAGGATTATTGCTAAATTAATCTTATGCTGACAGAGACCTGCGCGTCTAATAAACTAGGACTCCCTCTTAATAACAAAACAGACTTATTTAACTAAAATATTACACTAGGTTTCTCCCAATTCTAACTCTCTATCGGGATTATGGGTAGAAAGAAATAACTATCTTTAATTCATAATTATCTTTACTCTATCCTAAGGAAGGTATATCTTAAGTATTCTGACTGTTGGCATGGGGAGTCAAAGGGGTATACGATTGGTTCCCTAATTCTTATCTAACCCGTATAGATCAAAGATACGTCTATTTCTCCTAAGAGATTGATTTTTGTACATACGTTAAGACGTATCTTATTTTCAACACTCTCAAACACACGATCCTCTATTCACTACGTCTCGACTACACACGTTCTGCCTAGCCCGTGCATTTGCACCCTTATTTAAAGTCCAACACTCTCTCTCTTCACACACAAGCTCTCTTCGTTGATCACTCAATTCCCACGCGATCTGGCCCCCGGTGAGCCAGGTACTTCGGATACTCGGACACATTCCTAGCCTTTCGTTCATTGCTTGCACAACCTAGCCCGTGCATTTGCACCCTTATTTAAAGTCCAACACTCTCTCTTCACACACAAGCTCTCTTCGTTGATCACTCAATTCCCACGCGATCTGGCCCCGGTGAGCCAGGTACTTCGGATACTCGGACACATTCCTAGCCTTTCGTTCATTGCTTGCACTCGACCCGGTCATAAATATCTCATTCATGCAATCCTTGCACGCGGTCATCCTTGCTCGTGGTCCGCATGCACTCCAGATGTTACCCTAAACGTCTAGGCCGGACCCAATACCGCTTTTAACCCATTTGTATCATGACTCTACTAAAGCTGCCGCGCTGAAACATCAGCGACGTTCAACTGACGTCTGGCTCGTATCACCGCGCTTGGTCGGTCTTACGCGCGGTAAACGACATCCAAATTGTTCGCGGAGTTTATTAAAACTGTACTGTGTAAAACGATTGATACACAGTGTTACGTCGTAAATATCGCATTTTACATTTCTTCATGAAAAAGGAAATAATAAAATATTATTTTATAAATAGAATATTCCGCGCTCGGTGATAGTAGACAGTCGCGGCTCGCGGAATATTCCGCGCTCGGTGATAGTAGACAGTCGCGACTCGCGGAATATTCCGCGCTCGGTGATAGTAGACAGTCGCGGCTGGCGGAATATTCCGCGCTTGGATGCAAATGGGTGAACACTGAGCCGTCCGCTGTTACCACGTTGGTCATGCGAAAACTATTGAACAAATGCCGGTGACACCGCGTTAGTATCATGGGCAAATGTTTAGTCAGTCCTATCGATGCCAAACAAAAGAATCCCGAATAAACGTGCGGAAGGCATAGCGTTAATAGTGTTACCTTTGCTAGAATTTGTCACTGCTCGCGGTACCACATTATTGACATCCTGTTTCAACTTCCATCTTCTGATATCGTATTAACATTTTGACTGCCACGATGGTCATATATGACCGGCCACGGTTTTTCCTGTGGTCATTGGTGACCGAAGTGCTTGAACTACTTGAACTGCATTGAACTACATTGAATGAAAATTGACAGTTAGTGCATTTCGAATATAATCGCTGATTAGAAGATACTTTGGAATAAAAAGTGCCCCATTGAACGGTTACAAATTTTTATTAAAACGTCAATCAAAAAATAGAACAATTCTTGCATCTAGCGGTGCATCTCACGTTGCGTCCTGAGGGAAACATGTGATTTCGGCGTGGCAGTCAAAGGGTTAACAATCATTAATTTCGCACTGTCCCACTCGAAGCCATCATACCTAGCTTAACCCGTGACAGAACCGTGGGATTTCTACGATTCTTCCTGACGTATCCGAGAACCGAGGGAGCGAGGGATCCAATTTAAGAACTCAAACTGTTTATTCTTTTAGCCGGGCAAAAAGGATTCGCGACATTCGAAGAATCCGTCTGTCGTTTAGTATTCCCTTTACGGCAATTCTCCATTGAACGAAAAGCATCGTGGCCCCCCAGCCACTGGCGCGCTACGCGGACTGTTTCTTGCCGGTTACGTGACGGAGGACGTTTAGGGGTGCGGGACAAGGGTCGCGCGGATTCTTTCGGACGCGTGTCGGTTGTTAGCCGGCGCAAGAAACGCCTTATGAACCGCGTGAGAGGGCAAAACAGTGTCGAAACGTCGTCACGCAGTCGGGGAGCCGGGCACCGGCGGCAAAAACGCTAGTTTGACGCAAACTCGACCCTTCTCAGACCAGAAACGGTCTGCTGGAAAACAATGCGTGTACTCGTCTCGCCTTCTCCTTCCACCCCGGTTTCCTCGTTTTCTCTTTCGCCCCCTTTCTTCCCTTCTTTTTCCCTTTTTCATACCGCCGCTCCTTTATCCTTTGACGTTTTTACCGCGTCAAATCCGGGGTTGTTCCTCGCTTTTTCGACCGAGCCATCCCGTGCGCGACGCCGGTATTGTTCGAACGTGGAAAGTGCAGGAGGATTTTGGAAATTGAATCTACGATAAGGTCGTCCTCTATTTTCTCCGTTGATCCCATAGCCGTAGCAACGATGCCATAGGATTTCGCCGGGATCCGGGATCCGGGATCCCTTTGATCGCGAATACGGACTTTTCGAGATGTTGCGCGATATTCCTCGGGATCGAGCTGCGAAGCGAAACGAAACGAAACGAAGAACGTAAAGTACACGTCAGGGTCTGGCAATAATCATCGTTCCGGTGGAAAGGAACTGCCGATGCAACGTACTTCGGGACTCTGGCTCTGTATCGTTGCATCCGCTTTAATAAAGCTTGACGCGAGACCGACACGTATCGGCAGAGGGTTATAATCCCCTTTCGCCGGTACAATAATACGAGCGAGTGTCTAAAAAGCGACACGCGCAAATACTATCGTCTGGTAGTGGTTCGGATCCGCGTTGAGAGCAGTTCGGAAATAGTCCGCTTAGAGAGTTGCACAAACTCTTTCCTCGCGTTCAGAGACGGTACGCTCTTGTAAAGAAACAATACCCTGGCCGACAACGCTGTCTCCCGGTCGTTTCTCCGTATTTTTCCTCTTCCATCCACTTTTATCCTCGATCTCGCGTGCGCGTTCGGTACGTGCCCTGGACGCTATATTAATCTATCTTCTCGTCCGCGGTACCCGAGATTAAATTCAGAGTCCCCGCGTTTGCTGCCTGGCTTGAGAAATAATCTCAGGTATCTGCATGAATGCATGAACCCGACTGTGGAATTCAAGGTTCCCTCGGAGAAGAACGAAAATCGGCTTTCGATTTAGCGTTTACCTGCATCGGAAATTAACCGAGTCTGCCGTGGATATCGTGCAAGAAATCGCTGGTCGGTTAGCGTACGAGGTACGAGCCGTGCGAGAAATATTCGCAGAATGCTCGGGCTTAATTTATGTCACCCTAAATCCCGGGGATTCGACAGCCCGAAACGATTCGTCGATTATCGTTTAACGAAAAACCAAGCGAGATGGTATCGGTTGCCGCGCGGTCCCCGTTAAAACGTAACGCGAAAAATCGGTGAAACGTGAAAACGAGGAGAGACGGTCTGAAATTGGGAAGCGTTCTCGAGATCCCGCAGACTTTTATTTTTAATGGCATCGACGGCCGGAGAAAGTTGGGCGGCCGAGTAAATAAGTGGAGATAGAAGAAATTCAGCCCTAAGCCAGGCATCCCCTTTTAAATTCTCGAGGTGCTAGCACGTCGAGGGTGGGTGTTGGCACCTCGAGAACCTTACATATATATATATACGAATACGTATATACGCGTATATATACGTGCCTATGAAAGTACATATTCGTGTAAGTATATGTACGTATAAGGAGAAACGTAAATCCATCCTCTCCTCTCGTCTGGAATTCTCTTTGCGTGATCCCTCCTTTTTTCTCTTCTCCGCGGGCATTGCGTAGACGTATCCTTATCTACCGCGGGAAAAAGGGAGTAATGGAGAAGGGAAAAGGATCCCGGCGTTCCCGCGACTCTGCTTCGCCTTCTCTGTTTCTGCCGAGGAACTTCGGTTATTTGACTTGCTAATGAACTGAAAATACTCGGCAGGATTGTGGGAAGGAGAGACAGAATCATCGCGGTCCGTCGAAGACCGGTTTCGCACCTTTTTCTCGTTTCGCCGCCCGCCATTGTCCTCGTTCCTCGGCTCCATCGCGTTGCCTCGCTTCCAGAAAATTGGATGTTTCGACAATGGCCGGAGTCGCTACGATACGAGGAATCGCGGAATTTATTTCGTCCGGGATAACACTCGTTGTTCGGAGGAACAAGGAAAATAAAAATGGCGGTCGAGGGGGGAACGAAAAACACGGAGCGGACGAGAGGTGTCAACGAGCGATGGAAGGATCAACGGGGGAAAAAATACGATCCTGCCCCCAAGTATTTGCCTCCAATTAGTCGACACGTGTCGCATGCTTCGATACATTTATGGTTGTTTTTGCGTCCCGAAGGGATTAACCCTACGCGACATTCGGGGGGGCGAAACTATCAAAACGCGCGCACCCTATTCTAATCTCTCATGCACCCACGCTCTGCGGCTTTGACACGGGTAACGCGAGACGAAAGAAAAATAATGTCTGAACCCCGAGTGGTTGTAGTCGATACAGCTTTACCGGTCCCACTCGAAACACCCCATTCTCTCCGCGCCGTTCGTCGATTCTCGCTCGAGTCGCTGGATTCGCGGGGTTTTTCCAGTGGCTCGATCGCCAATTTAATTTAGCAATCGCTTTAATGCCTCGCCACTAATTTATGTTCCATGCCGGGGCCATTTCCCAGAGCCAGAGCGAGATTTCCCAGCCTTTAGTTAAGAAATTCCCAAGGACCAGGCCGGAATCTATTATTCGTCGTTCCCGCGCGCACGTAAGGGTGCGTCGAGACCCCTATTCGGGAAACGGAGCCGCAGCGGGGATGGGTGCGTTCGATGTATTATTAATCCCCGCCTAACAATGAACACAGGACCAGCGGAATTCGCAAATTGAGTCCGCGAAGAGCATTTGTAATCCGAGGGTGGACGGTTCGCGGCCGGTGGAATCATTATTGCACGGACACGCGATCTTACGCGCGATTCTCAAAAATTTCGAATTAATTCCCAGCCCTCTGTCTCTCCCGACCCTCTCTCCCTGCCATTCTATTCGGGAACAACAGAGGCGTTTCGCGAAAGCGTTCGTCTGTCGCGAATCACGTAACTAATTACAAGTTTCGCGTTTCGCGAACGTTGCACCCCGTACTTGGGAGTCATGAGAACGAGTGTTTCCCGCCCGTGAATATTAATACTCCGCCACCCTCTCGACTGCACCTCGGCCGAAAAGGCAGCACACGGAGGTGCCGGTAACTCCACTTCGCTTTTATAAATAACGAAGATCGCATCTCGCCTGCTGGACGAGTCCTGCGTTCCGGTTCTCTCGCGAGTCCTAAAACTTTTAGGAGCCGTTTCGAGCTTTTCGTTCTTGGCGCCACCCCCCGTCGCACCCTTTCTTCGCCGGTCGCTCCTCGCTGCTGCGGACCCCTCGCAGGGATGAGTGACGTCCGTCGAGGGTGCACGGCTCGAGATAACCTTTGCGCCCGATGGGCGAAAAAGTTAAGTGTATAATTACTTTAGGATGACGAAGCTCGCCGCTCGCCAAGAATTCGCTGACTGTAATTTAAATCGACCGAGGAAGGGTGGTTCTTGTCCCGGCTAGCAGGGATAATTTGTAAATTTGTAAACGGCTAGGAACCGGGTTCAATCTTGGTCGGGAATTAGCACCATCCCTTCGCCCTTCTTTCCTCCTCTTCTTTTTTCTTCTTCGCGTTTAGCACGCGTGCGGGTTAATCGAGTCGAGTGCACTCGCCGAATCCATTTACTCCCGAGGTCACGGACGGAGGGAGAGAGAGAGAGAGAGGGAGAAAGAGGACAGATTCGGGAACTTGACCCCCCCGTGCCGTGACTCGGTTTGATTCATGGTGGTCGTTTAATCGGGACAAAAAGGAGAAGCTTCGGGAACGATCTCGCCGGAGGTATTAAAATGTTAATAAGATCGGACCGATCTAATTGACGAGCGAAGAAAAAAATGGCCGGGGTTGAAGTTTTTGACCCACTGTTCAATTCCATCAGGCCGCCGCAGCTCGTCGGTGCCCCGTTCCTCGTCCGCCGTAAGCCGTTTCCTCTCGAGAATAAGCGCGTCCATCAAACGTCTCGTTACGACGTAGTTCCTGTACCGTTCCACCCGTCGCGTTCTTCTTTTCTCCGTCTATCTCTTTCCCACTTTCCTCCTCTTCGTCCCCCTGCTCGTCCTCCTGCGCCATCTCTGCCCGCGCCGCTTCCTTCGCCTACGCGGACGGAGAAAGAGTATCTTATCCTTAATGAAAATGAGTAAAATAATTTGACGTGATCAGAGAAGGAGACGCAGTTAAATTAAACCCTTGTCAAAGGCAAACTCCGCGACGCGGCAATTTAATAGAACGAGGAGGAGAAGGAAAGGGCGGAGGAGATAGGAAAAAGGAAAGTGGGGGCATAAAAACGGGAAAACGGTAAAGTGGTTTCCGGAGTTACTTGTTTCGCGCGATAATTTGTTCCGGCCTGGCCAGGTCAGTGGCGGGAGAAAAATTTACGTGCAATCGTAATTGCATGGCCACCGATAATGGCCGCTTTATTTACGGGATACGTACGAACGCGCCCCGCGTACGCTATTGGCAGATAATTAAGGTCGCGATTGTTGCGCCACTCGATCGCTGGGTATATCTTTTACGAGTCTCGCGATACAACGCTCACCCCCGCGCCGCCCCTTTTGTGTTTCACGATAATCTTCGGCGTCGTCTCGTCGAATAAAGAGCAACGCGGTTTACGCTTCGCGGGATAATTTTATTCCTCGCTGGTACGTCGACGGGGTGTGCAACCTTGCAGTCTTCCCGCTGCCAATGGAAACCGATAATTCGCCGAGCGCCCAACAATGGGTAATAATCTTCGGACGCGATGAATTTTCAACAGGTTGCCTCTACCCTGTAAACGTCCGCGGCACGGGGATCGTTGGCGAGGAATTTCCTTTCGAACCGATCGATTCGCTTTGTCGGATCGGATTTACGAATGACCGTGCATCGGTCATCGTCATCGTTCTCGATGGGAAGCACTCGAATCGCCAGCCACCCCCCTTTTAGCCGTATCGGATGACGGTCGATCAGGCCGGGCCTGAATTTGTCGGGAGATTTTTGGAAAAAAGGGAGAAATCCGGGCGGAACGGCGCGACGATAGCGGGCACAGTGCGCTTAGCGGCACGAGGTATAACGGGAGAAATCCCATCAAAGGCAGCGTGTAATTTTGGAGCACGCACGCACGTACACACGCGTGTCCACGCGCGGCCGATCGCACAGGCGCGCTCAACCCCAGTCCTTTCCTCTCCACCGGACATCCGTACAAAGTAGCAGCTCGATGGGCAGCCCGGCGACGTATTACGAGACTCCGGGACGGTAAATTTTTAATGGCCGCGGCTTAATTGTGCTTTGAATCCGAGCGGTGGCGGTCGCGAGAGCCCGGCCAGAAAGAACCGGCAAATTAGGGGTGGAACGAGATGGAAAAGGTAACCGGGCAGCTCGTCCGGCTCACGGCCGGGTTCTCTCTGATATTCATGCATAGATGAAATGTACCGAGAAGTAGAACTGCTCCGGGCCTGCTATAAAATGCATTACCGAAAGAAACACCGGCGCCCTGGCCGTCGACTTTGCCAAGAAAACGGCGCTATCGGCGTTCGAAATTCCCTCGTAAATTTACCACCCCCTAGCGCCCAACCGATCCGTTCGATACTCGTGAATAATTCCCGCGGAAAATTTCCCCGTTGACATACCGATCGCCGATTTACTCGGGAAATTGTTCCCGTCAAGATGGCCGACGCCTCGTCGAAACACGTTAATTACGATGGAAACGGATGGCCGGTATTTGCGACGCGACTCGCTGGGCCGCGGCGACTACCGACTGTCCGGAAGAATCGCGACGGAAGCAAGTTCCGCGTCGATTTTCTCGTAGCGCAGTGGTTTTCAATCTGCCGGCATCCGGCTCGTCGTGCTCCTTTTCTACCCCGCTTTATTTTCCCGGCGACGAGCATTCGAATTTGAGGCGAAGCTCGCGTTCCTTTCGCCGCGCGCTCCCCACGTTTTTCCACTATTTGATTTCACCCCGACGATGTGGTGCGTCGAAAGAGAGAAACGTTTCGAAGAGAAGCGGAAAGTTCCGCCGGGAAAAAGGGATTTATCCTCCCCACGTTTTTCCACTATTTGATTTCACCCCGACGATGCGGTGCGTCGAAAGAGAGAAACGTTTCGAAGAGAAGCGGAAAGTTCCGCCGGGAAAAAGGGATTTAATTACTCGACTGCGAACGTTTCCACTGGTCTCGTCGTGGAGAAACTATCTCCGATTTCTCGCGCTTCCACTAACGCGTACATCGATCATTCTCGTACGGGAGCCTGGTACCTTGATCTCTCGATCGACGTGCCGAGCAACTCCTATAAGCCGAAACGGAAACAAGGTTTCTATAATTCGAATCGTGACGGTACTTTCGCGTTTCGTTCTCCGGAACTGGTCGCTGTTCCTCTCGGGGTCGTGGATCGACGCAGCGAAGAAGAGCCACGCGTCGACGCAGGTCGAATTGCCGGGGAAAAGTGGCTCTAGCACCTGAAACAGTTGCCGCGGCAAAGGCGCAGCCAACTGCGATTGTCTCGACACTCGAGCGCGACGAAAAGCACTTGAACCCTCGTCGCGGGCTGCGACGACTCGAGGCGTCATTGCGCGCGACGCATCTCGTTGCGAACTTTTTCACGGCCTGGCCACAACACGCGCGATTGAATTAAAGAAATAAAGGTTACGATGTCGACGGTGGCTGTTTCTTCCGGGCATAGTCGCAGCCCGCAGCCGCGCTGGATTTTTAATTATACCCCGCGAAGTCGTAATTCAGCCGCTACTTGCCTGCAATGAAAGAAAAGCGTCTTGTACACCGGTTAACGAGCGAAACCGACGCTCACGTTCGTCGAGCACGTCCCGGCTTCTCGAGGACAGGGACCTCTCTCGCGAGGGACCGCGATAAGCACCTTGGCTGTAAAAATCCGTGCACTTGGCCACGAGGTCACCGTTCAGCGCTGGTTTGCGGTCCGTGAAACCACCCCCGAGCTACGGGCTACCGGCTCCGACATCCCGACACACCCGGGGACAATTTTTGGTCCGCTTTACGACTACTCGCCCCTGTTCTCGACGGAAATTTCTACTTATACTCTACACGAGAGTGTGTCTAGGGGTGTCGTTCGCGGTTATCCACCGCGCACGAGGACGTCGTACCGATGTTTGTTTCTGCGTCTCCTGGAGGAACGTAAGGAATCGTAGGAACGAGCTTCCAATTCCACGGCGACGATTATCTCCCTCCTCGGTGCAGTTAATCGCGAAACGTGTCTGAAAATTGAACGCGGGGGATGAAAGAGCCGCGGAAAACTGCGCCGATGCCCGGGCAAAGCTACAACAAGAGGGTAACGCGGGAAGGCAAAGGTAGTGCACCCTCAGGTGCTGTTCCCGGCCGGTAGCAACCCTTTCGGGGTAATAATCGGGAACGATGCCCCAGAGAGGCGTTCGAGCCTGCGTGTATTAGAACGAATGGTACTGATGGAGCGGTGCATACTAACGATGTTTATAATCCGCTAGCACTGGTCCAGTCTCCATCCTCCGACTCGACGGTCTTCTTCGCCGATTCCTCGAGTTCAAGTTCAACGAAGGCTTCCACTCCTGGGAACGACTTTCCCGAACTCGCACAGCGGTCCATTCTGTCATCTATTATCGCGATAGAGGATAGCAACCCTTTCACGTGGCTCGATTAAGGGTCAAAGGGTGGGGTGATCGAACACGAGCGATAATACGATCAGCGGATAAGCAAAGATCGAGATAACGTTGGCTAGGGTGGGGAGGCTTCGTTACTGCTTCCTGTAACGTTCGCGACCATAACTCCGATATAATTGGGTAGCAATTAGAACGCATCCAGGTTCGGATACCCATGGCGTATTTCTTAATCGGCGGATTTAATTGGCCCGGGGTTAAGACGGGATTGGCGAACGGTAAAATTCTAATCGGGGAACAGCGAGTACCGTTTCGACTGCTTCCCCGTGGTGCCCGGTCATCGAACTTTATCTATAATTCAGCGCTGCCCGCGGTGGATTTAGCTCGTCGTCGATGACAACAACGACGACGACGACGACGTTGCCATGCCGCGAATTATCGAATATCGCGGTCGACGAATTCGTGGCGAACCATCCAGGTGGAGTGGCTGCGGCGGGAGGATCGATTTCGAGAGATTTGACTCGGTAAGCGGCGCGGATGGGGGTCGTCGATGAGCCAGGGGTTGAGCAGATCGGGGATAGGGTACGTCGCGGGCTGCAAGGATGGACGGAATTTAGATTGCTTATTAAACGACGAATAAATAACCAGCGCGGAGACGACTCGTCGGAGGTACCCGTGTCCCGGAAATTTCTTCGGACTCGCGAAAGAAAGTCGGCGACGTTCGGCTTTACCTAGTCGTGAACACGACCCCGGACGTCGGTTCCGGGTTTATTACCGACCATTGTCACAGCGGTAACAGCGGCACGAGGTTGAAGAGCGTTTTACGATTGCCTCGTGTAGGGAGATAGAGAAAAAGAGGAGAAAACTAAATTTTGCTGGCTCGAAGTAAAAGAATATATATGTAGGAGTGTTGGGTAGACAACGGAATATGCAGTGATGTAAAAATGAACTGTAAAAATGATTTATTCTAAGCTAAAAATTATCCTTGGATGTGTTGTTAGGGGTAAATTACACGCAGTGGTTTTACTTTTATATTTTAACCCTTTGCACTCGACGATCCTCTCGTTACAGAAACATAGTAATTCGAAGACTTTCTGCCATAAAGTCGACGATATATTCAAAATGGTAAATAAGGAGTGCAAATTAATAGTAAGACGTAGAATTATTTTACCTCGATATTCCACGCGTCGTTGGGAAATTTTAAACTCGAGGTATTAATTAAAAATGAGATTAAATGGCGACTGGAAGGCGCCTCTCGAGTGCAGAGGGTTAAATTTATTATTGAAAGAATGTTGGGTAGGCAACGGAATAATTAGTAATGTAAATATAAGAATGATTTATTCTAGTCTAAAACTTATTCTATGGGTTAATAACTCTCGGCTAACTCTCACTCGCTATCTCTCAGGCAACTCTATGACTAACTCTGAAAACCTTAGCACCCTTATTTAACACTAGAACTACCAACCCAGTCAAAATGACTGGTCTCAGAATTTTCTGTTGGAAGCCAGCTACGCCCATGCAACGATGACGACATGCCTGTCGAAGGTTGCAGGGCATTACCGACCTTTGGACTTCAAGGGGTCGGTTTTGAGGGCTTAAGAGGGCCTGCCGTCTTTCAGAGCTCCACAGTCTTCAGTTAGAAACCGAAACGGCTATTTATATATTGTTACCCATAGCGGCATCTAAATTAAGAACGAAAAAATAGGACTCATACGTTTTAATTATATATCGTATAATAAACCTCTTACAAATAAGATTGCTATACAACTGAATACAGTTATTTCCCTGTGCGTTTGGCTATTTCCTCCACGAAATTCCCAACATTTTCCTTTCTGCAATCACCGAACACGTACACCTGCTTTAAGAATAAAATTGGTATCAACTCATACCGAGAAAGAACTGCAATCAATACGTACACTCATATTCATCGTACCGCTGAAATTACTATAATCTGTGCATGTTATGGTTAGGTACCCATTCTAGTGTTAAACCTTGCACTCTGTCTTCTGTCATACTCATGCTCTCTTTCTCAATCGGAGGGTCACGTATCCTGAACACACAGACGTATTCCTGTGTTTCCACTTTTCACTTGCATTCTGTTCTGTCATATACATCCCTTACATTCGATCCTCTTGCACACGATCACTTTCGTTCCAATCCCGAACACTCTTGACGTTCATTCAGAACCGTACTTATTCCTTTCCTCCATTATTTTGGAGTCAAGTTATTGCACCTGCTTATTGTACAGGACTTTCGACCTCTCTGGACAACGATGACTCATTTGTATATCAATGTGTGGAACGTCGAGGAAAAATAATTCTACGTCTTAATTTGCATATGATTTCTCACTTACCATTTTAGAAATATCCTCGACTCTGTGACAGAAAGTCTTCGAATTACTATTTCTCTGTAACGAGAAAATCGTCGAGCGCAAAGGGTTAGAACAAATACCGATGCAGATCCACGCTAGACCCTACACATTCATCGATGTTGCACTTCAACATCTCGGTTAGTAAGAAACGCGTGGCCTTCGAGTGAATTCCTCGGAATTGACTTTCCCATGCCGCAAGACAGACCGCGATATTTCACGGTTTCGAAATGTGTTTACGGAAGCCTCGAGACTCGAGCCGGCGCGCGTCGAGAGCAGACATTTTCACCCCGAGAGGTTGACTCGGATTCCCTGGAAGACGACGGGGTGAACCGTGGCCGTCTACGACAACTGGGAATACGCTTCCGGAAGGAGACAAGCGCGACGTTTGAGCTCTCGGCCTCCGCGAAAACATCTGGACGACGTAGACCAGCGTCGCTGCTAAGCTACACTTTTAATTTGAAAAGCTCAGACGAGAGCTTGCCGCCCCATCCACGCTCCGCCATTGTACCATTTCCACCACAAAGGGAGCCGAAACCGGCTTTGTTGTTTCACGCTCGTACCAACACCGTTAATGCGCGTCTGCTACCGTTCGACGTCCATCCCCGATGCTGTTTGCTAATCCGGAGAAGTAACGCGGTTCTCGTGAAATCGCTCGAGGAACCTGGGTAGGCTCCTCCTTCATCCCTCTCCTCGCGTTTCGAGTTCTTTAACGGTTTAATTCCCCTCCGATCCCCCTCTTTCCTCGTTTGTTTCTTCTTATTCAGAATTCCGTGGTCTCCGCGCGCCGGAACGCGGACGGGAAGTGGCCACCGGGTTTGCTCGGAGAACAGGAACTCTGTTAGCCGGTGGTGGTAGTCGAAATCTAGGATCGATAGTTCCTCCGGTCCACCTCGACTTCATACGATTCGCTTGAGCCACCGCTTGAGCCACGCTTCATTATTCACGAAAAGACATCCGTGCCGTGGAAATAATTCACGAAGCCGGCTGTGAGAATTCAAATCGCGAAGGAGGATCCATTAGGTCCGCTCTAAAATTCCGATTCGATCGTCTGGCAAATTTATGTGATCCCATTCCAGCCACTACGGTTTTTGACGTCCCTTTTCTCTTGTATTGCACTGTCGTGTTCGCAGCCGTTTCTTACCTGAATTTCTCTTCGCGAAAAACCTCGAAGGGATCCTTTAAATCACCAGAGTCGTTCGTTCGATCGCGAATCGAATTCCATCCACCCCCTCGGTTCGAAATTTCCTCCCCCTTGCGCGACGCGAGTTCCCCAGACCATCGAACGCACCCCCGGTGCGAGTGTCGCGAGATTTTGTAAATTTTTTCGCGATGTGCTTTGCGTTTTCGTTTCCTGCGCTCAGGTATCCAGCGGGATCTCGATATCGTGGTTTCGTCGTGGCGAAAATTTCCGTTCCGCGAGGGATAACACGCCGGTTAACCGTCGTGACGGTTGGCCAGGAAGCATCGAGGGCGGAGGGAACGGTAGCCTCGACGCTC
>NW_016909100.1:248546-249351 GCF_001483705.2 Eufriesea mexicana
CGCTCTTCTCCGGCTGCTTTTGTGGGAAATAATTGAGACATGAAATACCGACGCGGCGCGCGCGGGTTTTGACGTAAGCATTCCATTGTCTTCCGCCGCCTCCTTTAGAGCAGGCGAGAGGATACGAAAAACAGAGAGAGGGCTGCAGCTGCGGGGAATAAAAGCCCTCTCGCGGTGGTGCGCCTTAACCGAAGGGCGGCGAAGGAGAGATAGAGAGAGAAAGAAAGAGAGAAGGTTCCAGTCGGTGTACTGCTCGACTAAAGGATGCTGGATTAAAGCGCATCGTTAGTGCATCCGTTGCCTCCCATGACTCTGTTCGCCGGCCGTTTAAACGTGGATTATGAAGTTTATCGGTCGTGATCCACCCTGCTTTCTCCAACCGAGACGTTTGCCGTCAGGCTCTGTTCCAAATCGATTGACTGCACGAGTCTGCCGGAGAACTGACCCCGAGAACGTTTGTCTGTCGAGTCTCTGCTTCCAGTTTTCTTCACGCGACGCTGTCAAAGTGTTTTGTCCAACTGTTTTATAGGAAAAATTAATCTGACGGTGCTTATGTCTGTTTATCGACTTGAGCTAGTTTAATTGAACTTTTGGGTTACGTTCTCCCCTTGCTGTTTATCGAGGTTGCCAGGACGTTTGCTATTAGGTAGCGGTTCTAGATAGGACGTAACGGAAAGGAAGAAGATTATCTAGCCCTAGGTAGTAAGGTTACCTAGCAGGACCTACCTTACACGGTGATACTATAGACAGGTCAGGAATTTTTATTTATATAAAACGGAGGATTCACCGAGGACTCGCGAAAATC
>NW_016909100.1:249410-261458 GCF_001483705.2 Eufriesea mexicana
CTCATTCCCAATTCACAGACCGTTACGATCCTCCATAAAACGCGAATCCTTCAATTAGACATTTAACTAACATCCTTCGAACCTCTACCTCCATCAGGAAAAACCCAGACCTCTACCTTATCCCTATGTCCATACGTACCCTCAGGAACAAGGGACTCGAATCGAAGGGACGATGGTCTACTCTTTCATAACCAGCATCCCACGATTCGCGGACACCTCGACCTCCGAAACTGACCCCCCGAGTCAACCCCCATAAGAAGATTAGAATTTCCGAAAACCTAGAAACAAATTAACAATTTGTTCAAACTTCCACTTCCACCTACCAGTTCCGAGCCTCCCGCATATCCCTCCAACGAACACGCCGCCAATAGGAGAAAAAACACACCCACCACTTAGACATCTTGACAGCCAATGACAGCGACAGACGAACATATAAAAATACACGACACCAAGAAGACAGGCTAGTACAAACATCGAAACGACACAAACGACACCACGGGAAAACGCACATCGCTAAGACATATTGTAAATTGCTGTAGATATATTGAAATTAAATTATATTTAAACCTTCAAAATAAGTTTACGTTCTTAGAACGACGTAAGCCTTCGCCTGAATTCTTCATACGGTCGATAAGAAGATTCGGACGAAACAGCCGCTACAGGCTGTCATACAAACTGATAGAATTTGCGATGGCAGTGGAGTTAAAAAGGAAGGAACGCTAATTATAGAAAGGCAATGCTTTAATAATTGGTAACTCGATCGGTGTGCGCTGTACAACGATTCCTTAGAGACTGACTCGTTTGAACGAAGGAATTTGGCTGGCGACCGACACGTACACAATCATACGTTAGTATGTAATAATCAAAAACATTTTAATATCGACGTTATACGTAAGATGTATCGACTTATGCCTTTAGCATTCCAACACAAACTATGGATGTTACTTGGATTTTATATTTGGCTCGACTTTGTCTCGTGTAAGTGTTGGTTGCTTGTTCTTCTATTAGTGGTGTATCTCTATTAGCAAGTCGGACTTCGCAAGTCTCCCTGTGGTGGCGGGAGTTTAGACAACTTCGAGCTAGTATGCTGTTCATCCAATAATGATTTATAGTCTCTTACTAGGAACACTAGCTGAAGCGATATTCGCGAGTCCACTTCTAGTGAAGGAATAAAACAGTCTCCATTAACTAGGAACACTCTGTGCTTTGGAAATGAACGTAGAATATGAACAAAGTGAACGTATATAGTCGAATGATTTCGAAAGCAAACTTCTTCTGGAGTAAAGCACACAGGCAGTCGCTCCATCCCTGCCCGTGACTTTGTTCGTCAAACGTTTACACCTGGATAACAAGGTTTATCGATCCTCGCGAACCACCCTTTCGAATCGCGACGTTTGTCAACCCTTGATAATTTTGCGTAAAGCTTCGTGCATCGCAGAGACGAAGGAAAATTCGTTTGCCCTTTCCTTTCTTTGTCTGCCGGTTTCTTGGTCCTTGATACGCTGGTAGGAATCAGGGAGACACGGCGAGGAGCGAAATGAAAACAGGAGCAACGCGTAACTGAGAAGAGGAATGAAAATTACTTCTGGTCGGCGGAGCGTGGCGCGACTGCAGCGCCGAGCAAGACTCGAAATTTAGGCGCGCCCTCTCCAGCCTGGTCGAGATGTCAAAGTTTGTTTAAATAATATACAACGTCGTAGCAGGCGGTCGGTGTCTCGGGGCCGACGCGTCGTGACGTACAAAATGAAAAACGGGTCTCGCTGCATTACTTCGTTAATTTTAATTGCTCCGCAGGCTCGTAATTCCGTTTTACGTCCCCGCCTCTGTCCCCGTGCCCCTGAATAGCCGAAGAACTAGTTGCGGCGAAAAAGGAACGTGACTGAACAAATCCCGTTGAAACGCAGCAACTGGATACTCGACAAGAACGAAAATTCTCTTTCCATTCTTTTACTCTTCCGTTCCTCCGTAATACCTGCGCGAAATTTATCCGATTACTTAATTCTCCGGTCGATGAAACGAGAAACCTTCTGCGGTGGTAATACACGCGCGGTTATTTTGAAAAATCGAAGAACTTTTCCCGCTGAAAGTAGCGATGGAACCCCCTCCCGCCAAAAAATAAAGGAAAGAAAAATATAAGGAGAAGGAAACGATAGGATAATAGGATTAAAAGCGAATCAGAGCCAAGACCGACACCGCAGCTCTGAAAAGAAGAAAATGGAAGACGAAACGAAAGCTTGATCCCCGGGATCTAGTGTCTCGATCGCAATTTGCGGCCGCGCTTCGAACACGAGTTTGCGGCGTGCGCTGGTCCCGGCAGCCCTCGCTGCATAGACCAGGCTGGGGTGCATCGGTGGCTCATGGAAACTCGACACTCGCCGCTAAATACTAGACGCGCACGATATTCGATATTCGTCGGTCGCATTATCCGCACGCGCATCTGCTGAAATGCGGAAACGGGCGGCGTGCAAAGGGGATGAAAAGTGGCGGGCGAAAGCGCGTTGGCCGGCGACGCGGTTTCAAAGCGGAGACGCTCTCGCGGCGGATACGGATTCGGCCGGCCGCCGGTGGAAGGTTTAATATACGCGTTTTTCCAGGGACGCGTTTGCCACGTGACTTATGGGGACGGATCGGGCCGCGTCTAGATTCGCGGAAGATATTTATTTCGACGGTGTTTCGAGCTATCGTCGCTGTCGTCGCCGCGTTGCAATCGGAAAGTGGCGCGTTGTAGAGGCCGGGAAAAGCGAGGAAAACGAGCGACCGTCGAAAGGGGGCTCAAAGGAGCCGCGAGTGCGCGCCAGACGACGCCGACGACGTCGCGCTCGCTATTCCCGCGCGGAGAGCGCGGATTCCGCGCGCACTCCTCGTAATTTCCAGCGAGGCAGCGCGCCGGTAATTTATTCGCGCGTACACGGGCCGATTGTCCTTCTCAAACGAACCGAGATGCTATAGTTATTTAGAGACTCGTCTGTACGGGGGAGACCGTGGCCTTGTTCTCTTTCGACGGATCTCTGGCTTTCAATTGCCTTCGAGCTTTCTACCACGGCTAAAGGAGGCTCGAGGGAGCACGTCTTCGAACGCTTTCGCACCTCGCGATGACTCACAGGCTTCGAGTGACGAATACTCGAATAAATGCGAAAAAGACACGTCGATTCCTCGTCTTTCCGACGATTCCCGAATTATCTTCGGATAATCGGATGGCCGAAAATGGCGCCGGTGCGGGGGCACGGCGCGTTACGTGGAAATTGTCAGTGATAATTCGGCCGGGACCTTGGCGCGGTTTAAGCGTACGGTCGTGGACGATTTCTCGGCGAGAACGGCAATCTCGCGTACGAATTTCGTCGAGATCACGTCATTCCGCGGTTTTCGCGATGGCTATTCGCATAACTCAGGCGAAACGAGCGCATATGCGCACGTCCGAGCGTGGATTGCCTCCGAATGCGCGCCACGCCGCTGAAATATCTCCGAATACGACTGCGTTCCGCCTCGTTCCGCTGCGAGCCAACTGCCGACCGGGCCCGCTAATTTCGCGGACCTGTTGTGTCTCGGTTCCACCAGATCCGCTGCAATCTCGCGAATTTCTCTACGCGCGTTCAGCAACCGATTCCAGACTGATCCAAACTCCGATGGTGATTAGCGATATTAGGATCGTGGGTTATAACAGTAAAATAACTACGATATACATATATTCTCTTCTTAGAAGGAGAGTGCAAGTCCTAGGGGTTATTGATTTAGTTGACACTTTGTAGGTTTGTAGATTTAGTCATCCGGTTGAAGAATAGTTTACTCGATAGTTTTCGAGATGTTTATGATTAAAGCTTTATTATTCTGAATTAGAGGTTTCTTCTAAATAATTATCGATAGTTATCAAATGGCATTGTGGCCTGACGTCGACATCCGAAAATTGTCACCAGTGTGGGAATTTTCGGATATCGCCATTAGGCTACAACGGCATTTGATAAATATTCGAAATAATATATATAATTAAGGCAATAATAAAACTCTAATCATAAATATTTCGAAAACTATCGACTAGTTGCCGTTATAATGATATATTTTCTTGAACTGGATGACTGAATCTATAAACCCGCAAAGTTTCAACTAAATCTATGACCCAAAGGACTTGCTCTCTCCTTGTTAGTTTTTTATTTCACAAGGAAGATACATGTTTTTCCCAGTGCTTCTCGTGAGAGACTAACCGACCCCTTTAACACTAGGTTTACGGACGCTATCTATACCTATTTCTACGGACACCTGTCAAATTTACAGGTAAAGGAAACTTAATATAAGTTAACTGAATCTGTCACCATCGTATAATTGGTGTAACCCATCCATCAAATTGACGGGTTTCGTAAATCTAGTGTTAAGACACATCTGTAGCTGTACCCCACTCCTGAAAGAGTTTCGAAAGGGTACGCAACGCAGTTCGCTCAAACCCCCAATATTTATTATTGAACGTTTACATCGTAGGAGGTGAGGTTTGGGGAACCGAATGGATTCGAGTTAAAATTAATAAAAGGTCCTTTATCTTATAAAGTTTATTCGTCACCCAGTCGAGAGTCGTCAACGAACTGCCCTATGTCGATGCTTCTCGCTCTTGATCGTCTCATAACGATCGAGAGTCATCGTGAACACAAAATCGCCGCTATTGATCTGTCATCAACTGCTTGGACCCGATTGTCGGCAGTTTCCTTCGACATAAAACAATCCTTCTAGGAGCTTATATCTTATAAACTCATTCTAGATTGATTCTCATCCATAAACTTACCTTTTTAACAAGCGATCTCGTCCGTTTCCGTTTTATGGGCCGATTTGTCCGACGAGACTAGGGCTGAACGCGAGGTTATGGGGCCAGGTCTAATCAGGAGTATGGCCACGCTACATTCACCCCATCGACTTCGTATCGGTAATATTTCCGCGTCGTAAATGAACTTTAGGCGAGTATGG
The DNA here is from genome assembly GCF_001483705.2 of Eufriesea mexicana. Lineage (NCBI taxonomy): Eukaryota > Metazoa > Arthropoda > Insecta > Hymenoptera > Apidae > Eufriesea > Eufriesea mexicana. Next base: position 254,355 of record NW_016909100.1, read on the forward strand.
CCGTGATCCTGAACCGCGAAGCGCGTGATCGTCCGATATACGCGTCTGCTTAATTAGGTCCGCCAGTTTTACGCCTCTTCCTAACGCGAGTAGTTAAAAATTTACAGCTGGCGGAGGTTGGCTGCCGGGCCGACGATACATTTCGCGCGAAGGCGGAAGTGCCAGGTTAACTACTACGGCCCGGCGCGGGCTGACTTTACGCCGTTCAATTATCCGCCGTGTCGGCAAGTTGCGGGGCAATATCGCGGAGGGGCCTCGCGGAAATTCGCGTTAACGCAAATACCAACGTCGGCGGGGGTGCGACGAGCCGCCGCGAGCCTTGTACATCAGCTCGCGACCAGGCGTAAAGACGACCACCTTGCCGCCCGACGTCTTGTCTGCGTTCTCATTTCCGCCGGATGGAAGCCACGGCGAACCTCTTAACACGAGCAGCAACCGCGTTCGAAACATTTACGCCGCGTATCTGCTCGTGTTCGAATCGCGTGGGACAATTCGACGGAGCATAATTACACCTCTGCGCATATTTTTATTAGACCTCTGATTAGACGACAGAGCTCGTCGCCATCTTTATGCGTCTCGGATTACAGAATGACCTCGGTGAACTTTAAATAACGTTAATCTGGTGAAATAGCTGCAACGAAGCTCGATGACCTTCGTAGATAATCTTGAGTTTCGATGACGCGATATTGTTAACCGTGAGTGATCTTCAAATGATCTCGAGGTGCAGTGGCATGGGCTTGGCTACCAGTTGCGTGTCCTGGATGGCTTTCAAGCGATCTTGAAAGGGTAAAAGTCCATATTTGGATTATAGGTGAAAAGAAATAACTATCTGTGGGCAACTTTCGTAGAGTTGCTGTCCATTTTCTTCCGGCGGGAGAAAGCCCTTCGTTGGAGTTCTAGGAAGACATCGTCCAGGTCCAAGGACAGCAGTCACAAATGGGGATGCTACGCCAAGCTGGGATCATTTGGGCCGGAATTCAGTCGAAGAGGCTACCTACACCTGAGGACGAGGCGACGGAGAGGGAAGACGCGCTATAAAAGACACCTACCAGCATCAGCGAAAATAAAACAGTTACCTAGCAGCAAAACGACTCTTTATTAAATTCTCCTGTATATATCGTTCTTTATAATTATCTTTATTCTATTCTTAGCAAGGTGTGTCTCTTGTATTCTAACTGTACGCAGGGAGAGACAAAACTTGAGCAGTGAAAAAGGCTATGCTATTGCAGCTCGTCCTGGTATCCTAATTCTTATCTACAACGTGAACTTCGCGTGTTCCAGGATCCTCTTCAAAGACATATTTTGAACTACGCGCTGTTTACTGTGTTCATACAGTTGTATAATTCTGAGAGGAATCTGTATTTCAATGGCGTCACCCTGCATCGAGATCTATCTTATTATTAGCATTATAATTTTAACGTTGTTAGGAAATCGTGACCATATTGGAACCCGGATTTCTACATACAATACGGGTTCTAGCAACAAGGCTACGTCGGAAAAATACAAGTCGGCGGAGAGGAAAAAACTGGCATTTCGCAAATTTTGTACGTGCTTATATAATGTTAGTTTTTGGTGAGGTGAAGATGACCATTGGCACTTAGTGAAAGTAGGAACGAGTCAGTTGCTTTTGGATTTTGAAATTGGTCTGCGTTTATTAGCTAGGCTCTTCTAGTGACTAAGGGCCAACGAATCGTTAGTCATCCAACATCACCTTTGTTAATGTTGCAACGATTTCAATGGAATCTTCCCAAATCGTTGTATAGATCGAGCTTCGTATGTCTTCTACGCGTTCACTCGCAAGGAAACTGTTACAATTAAAATGTGCTAACTCAAAACCATTCGAAATCCTTCGTGACCTTCCAGTGTCTCGATTCAGATGACCCTCGCTGTCATCGAAAGATCGGTGTCATAGCGATAACAGATTTTCGTTATTTTAATTGTCGTTACTCGCGAATGGCTCTCTCGATGTAAAAATAATTCCCGCTTCTCCAAAATCCGCGATACCGTTCAAAATGGCCCCTCGACACGTGGCTATTATTACGATTCCGAGGGTTAGATCCCCTGACCTTCGTCAGCGTCTTTTGTCGAGTCGCTCCGAGTTACGTCACGCTACGAGTCAATGCTTCCTCCACGTTCCTTTCTTCTTTTCGCCACGCAGTCTCTCGAATCGCGAGGGGTGTACACCGGCGTGTAACTGGGTATGGGTGCCTATTTACGCGTGGGTCGCGTGGCTGGTGGCATAACGCCAGGCGTACATCGGACACCCCTTTTCCTCGCTGCGAACCATTCGAGACGATATCGATGCGCGCGTGCGTATCGTATATCATTGATAAACGTCCATACCGAAGCTCTCGCTGTTATCTTACCGGCCTCTAGCTCCGCGTTGCTCCCGGTCTCGATCATCCCGTCGCGCGATTCCTCTATCGCGATCTCTCCTTCCCTCTCCTCGGAACTCACGGTTATTTCTTGCCAGGCCACCCCAAAACTGCGACATTATCGTTCAACTTCGAAACACGGGAGATACGGTGGAAAACGGTTCGGTGCCTAACGCGGAAGATCGAGGTCGTATCGAGAGCCGCGGAACCACGGAGAAAAATCGAGAGTCTGGTTCGAATCGGCGATTTTTCCAGGTATGGAGGGAGAAGCATTTAGGAAGTCTCGCGCTGCCTCTTGTCCGGCTCGCATCACGCCATGGTGTTCCCTAATGGCGCATTAACGCGGCGACCGCACGCGTCTAAAAGGTGCTCCACCGGCTGAGCGCGGCGGCGTGAAAAGAGGAGAAAAGGAGACCTGGAAAGAGCGGCGAACATGGAAGGAGGGAGAAGAAAGACAGATAAGACGGGGAAAGCAGGCTGATATTCCTCACGTGTCGCGATGTAACGAGTGCATTTACTCCATCGGCCGAACGCGGGGCTTCCTCGTCTGCCGACATTTAGAGCCGTGAATCTCGCCCGTGGGATTTGAAGGGCGTCCATTGCTTCTCTTCCGCTCGAACCTTATCGATTCTCGCCGATAAATCGATCGCGGGACCGGTCTTCTCCGCGAAATAAATAGACCCTGCGGATACCCGCGAACGGTTGCAGACGCTGGTCCCGGGCTATGCACTTTTAACGCGATTAACCCCGATCACGTTCCTTTTAATCTTCCGGCCGCGAAAATCGCAGTATCCCCGCGTGATTCTACATACGTTCCGCAGAGACCCGGTTCGTTAGTTGGAGCACCGAAATTCTCTGTTCCCGGGACCACTCCTTCCACTCCACGCGACGTCCTCTTCCCAGCGGATCGACTGCAGCCACCAGCCGTGTGGACCGATGGTCTGTCGAGAGGGTGGAACGGACATCGTCCAGTAGCCCGGGGTGATACTCGCAGGCCTCGATACCGGCTGGTGGCCAGCTAGTGCAGCGTTCTCTGGTTCCCAGGACTAATGTTCCCTCCGGCGGGATGCCTGATATCTGTGTACACCCGGTGAACTTGTCGTGTTCCTCCCGCGCGATCCAGCCATCGCCGCCACCCTCTCCGCTGCTCGTCATAATAAAGCGTCGGTCTCGGAGATAGCGCGGCGCCTCGTAAAACGCTTTACATACGTAGTAAAAGAAACGTTGATCACGGAAACATCTGGCAAACGATGAACGACGATATCCGCTTTTACGCGCAGTAATCGAGTCGTAGAGCGATAAAGCGGGAATTAACGCGTCGTTCTTCGTCACCCTTACCCTCTCAGCCTCCGACTCCGTGATCCTTCCTCGACGGAATGTTCCTCGCTTCTTTCTCCATTTTTCGTTCCCATTTCTCTCCCTCTCTTTTTAATTTATTATTAAAAAAACGCCAGGTGGCGTGGTCGACGAGTGCGGGTACTAGGAGGAGTGCGGAATTTTTCGGCGGAAATTTTCGTGGTTCCAGCGTCTTCTTTTTGGCGGTCATGGGTCGGTGGGTGCGCGAAATTCGCGTGAAAAATTCTGCAGAGCAACGAGGCGGATATGAAGAGCGGCGCGGGAATTTCTTCGGTGGAAAATAAACGCGGGAAGGTGACCGGCCGAAGGGGTCAACGCCCGGCGCATGGAAAAAGAAGACGAAGGCCCGCATCCGAACGAGTTAAGGGCGAACTCCTTCGTTACGAATTTCCTTCGGGACGTGTTTTTCTGTCTTCTGGTCTCTCGGCCCTCGCAACGAGAGCCGTGTCCAAGACGACGCGATAATTTCGAGATTGCGGCGTTGATTAGCTTCCCGAAGAAAGCTCTGCAGCACGAGAGCCTCGCGTAATTTTCCGCCAGAGGCGCGGCCCCGTAAATTCCGACCGGCCACTCTTTTCCTGGCGACCGTCCAGCCGATGCTCCTCGACTCGATGGTGCAAGAAGACGATCGGTGCCGCTATAGTACTACGAGGCTATACCTGGCCGTGTACGGAGAAAAGCTGCTTTCGAACTGGCCGGCGGGACCAATATTTTTGACGATTAAGGGAAGAGGTGGAGTCCCATCGAGCGACGAGGTAGGGGGAAATTGAATCGTACGGTTTCCCGTGTGTTCCTCCTACGAAGTCGTTTCCGTGGCCGTTGTCGTTGGCCTCTCTCCAGAAAATATAACCCACCGGCGTCCCTCCGCGTCTTCCTCCGTCTTTTCTTTCCTCCGCTTCTCAAGCTGCCGGCCATCTAGAGCCATTCGCGAAACGGTCCGGAAGAAGTGGCAGCCGATAAATATCGAAACACTTAGCTCCTGTTTTCATAGGGGCTGAATTTGATGCTCCGGAGTACCGAACGTCTCTCTTGCCCATTTCTCCCCGCCTCTTTATCTCGCTCTCTCTCCGCTCCGCTCTTAATCCGTCGATATTTTTCTTGGCCACTGCTCGATCGTCCTCGCATTTTCCTCTTCTACCGATGGTCGCCTAGTTTGTCGATAGACGGAGCAGAGGATAGGGGTAATACAGTGTTGTTGAACGTGAATTTTATTCTGTGACATTGGTTAGGTAATTCTTGTAAAGTTTCCTGAAAACGAATCCGTAATTACAATTGCTCTATCATTTATAGTTTTCGATAATTGTGAGGTTCTATAAAAACGCACGAGTTTTGGGGAAATGAAGTATTACGTAAGAAGTAAGAAAGTTAGGAGGTTCGTTCTGGTCTTAAATGTTAGGTGAGAGTATCCCGAGTTTATTAAGGTGTATAATTATAATTATTTCTAGTTTTGAATAATAATAATTGGTCATCGAAGTTTAAAAATAAATCGCCGAGTGTACTGCTTATGCACTTTTACAAAGAGTTCTTTCTCTGATAGCATCATGACAGGAGGTCGTTCGATGAGCGATTCCAAGAAATAACATTTCTAAAAATTTTGTGGAGAAAGGTTTTGCAGTCATGGTGAAAATTTTTTAGCCAATTTCGTAACTTTCTATCAGGATAACATGACACGAAAGGAGGTCGATCGCCTAGCCAGGTCCAAGAAATGTCGTCATTTCCAAGAATTCTTTGGACAAAACTTTTGCAGCCTGTACGAGAAATCATGGGCGAATTTAGCGACTTTGTATCAGGATAACATAACATGACAGAAGGTCGATCGCCGAGCCACTTCCAAGAAATGACGTCAGTTCCAAGAATTCTCGGACAATACTTTTGCGGCCTCGAAGAAAAGTTTCTGGCCGATTTCGCGATTTTGTATCAGGAGAACATAACACGACAGGAGGTCGACCATGGTGCCAGTTCCAAGAAATGACGTCATTTCCAAGAATTCTCGGACAATACTTTTGCCGTCTCTGTGGGCAGTTTCTGGCCGATTTCGCGACTTTGTATCAGGAGAACATAACACGACAGGAGGTCGATCATTGTGCCACTTCCAAGAAATGACGTCATTTTCAAGAATTCTCGGACAATACTTTTGCCGTCTCTGTGGGCAGTTTCTGGCCGATTTCACGACTTTGTATCAGGAGAACATAACGCGACAGGAGGTCGACCATGGTGCCACTTCCAAGAAATGACGTCATTTCCAAGAATTCTCGGACAATACTTTTGCCGTCTCTGTGGGCAGTTTCTGGCCGATTTCGCGATTTTGTATCAGGAGAACATAATATGACAGGAGGTCGATCATTGTGCCACTTCCAAGAAATGACGTCATTTTCAAGAATTCTCGGGCAATATTTTTATCGTCCCTGCGAACAATTTTTGGCCGATTTCGCGATTTTATATCAGGAGAACATAACATGACAGGAGGTCTATCGCCGAGCCAGTTCCAGGTAATGACGTCATTTCAGAAGAATTACCTGGACGATACATTTATGGCCGTACCGAAAATTTTTTGGTGAATTTCGTGACTTTGTTTTAGGAGAACATAACATGACAGAAGGTCGGAATGACAGAAGATTTTTATTATTTTAATTTAGAGATTTAATTATTTTACTTATTCCAAGCTTAAAGATAAATTTTTATATTATACTTACCTTACAATACTTACCTCACGATACTTACCTTACTTGCCTTGTTCATCTTAGTTTGCATATTACATCAGCAGATAATCCCAACTCTCTATTTTCAAAGTTCAAAGGGAACATTGAAAATTTACAAGAGATAGGAAATATCCTAAACTTTGTGCGTAGCTCTTAGCTTGGTATCGTTTTCCAAAAATTATTCTTTAAAAAACGATACCAATTACCAGGTCTCACCACGAGGAGGTGGCTACGCATCGAGACCCGACATGCGCCCTAGTGGCGCAACCTGCTGGCGCTATCCGTATCAAAGGCACCCTAATCTAACTTGGAGCGAATTAAGTTAAAATGACTCTACTGACACTTTATTATATTTCGTGTCCTACAAAAGCGGTTTCGGTCCGGTATACTGAAACTCTACTGTCGCAACGCTAAGATATTTTCAAGTTCCTATAAAAATAGGGAATGAAATATCAAACACGCAAGCTAATAGAAAATCGCGACGCGCCCGAACGAGTTCGCGATTATTGGAAAAACCGACTAGCCTAGGCGATGTACTCCCGTGTACAGAGATAACTTCATACCTCGGCACCCTTCCGATCGGGCCTAGCTCAATTCCAGTCACTGTCGCACTCGCCAAGACTTACACGTGGACCAAGGATAGTCCCTGAACCAATGAAACTTCTAGTGTCAAC
>NW_016909100.1:263222-282899 GCF_001483705.2 Eufriesea mexicana
CCTCGCCATGGCTTACTCGATGATCCAAGGCAGCCAACGAACCAGCGAAACACCGAGAGACAATCCGAGGATCCTATGCGAGGCCTAACAGTCGGAATCACGCGCATGCTCCATACCCCGGCTCTATGCAAACATAACCACATAGCCACCAAGTGCTAGAGGGGCAGGCAGGCACGCTCTTGCAATGATTCCGACTGCAGGACCCATCCCCCGGTCGTGTGCACGGATTGGCACCCAGGACGACTAAGGTCGACGGACCCTCGTATTACTCCAGATGCCTCACCAGCCTGAGAGCCACCAAAGATCTCGATGCATGACGAGATTGACAGTGGCAGAAATGAGTGTCGGAGACGAGTCGTGAGGATGACTTACGAGGCGTGGAGCTATCGAGTACACGGCAAGTACGTGCGTAGGCTAGTACTTAAGAATGATCGCGAGTATCGCGAGAACAATTATGTTCTATTTGGTAACGAGAGGGATAAGGGAATGTATAAATTTCGCTCCAAGTTAGGTGGCTTACCTTTGAACGAATAGCGCTCACATCAAACTTACTCTAGGCGTCTACCTTATAACTGCTTACAACTACTTAGGTCTAAACGCACGCATCCCGCGTCGTCCAAAGATGTCTTCCGAATAAAATCTTGAAAAACCTGAAAAGTTGAAAAGAAACATATTAGTTATAGATTAGTAAAACACAATATATATAAAATTATATAAACATAAAAGTGACACAAATATAAACCACAATGATGAACCAAATGGAATAAACAACCTAACGATGAGACATGAAGAACCCAACGATGAGATATGAACAACCCAACGATGAGACATGCGAATATTATACGAAATATTCTAATGTTAAATAAAAATAAATAGAAACCAATAAAAATCTAAAAAAATAAAATAATTAGCACCTAATTATATTCTGATGACTGTGTTATTAATAATAAATTCGATAATTTATACATTTACTATAAACTGATACTGCATTCGCACTTTCTTGGGATAAATTTCCACGATACATATATGTATGTAAAATATTTTTATTTCCTCTGTATTTTTAGTTAAAAGGAAGTACTACACGAAAAGTAAAAAAGGGGAAAGATTGAATCTCGTCTTAAAAATTAGGTGAACGTTTATTAAACTTTGACGACCAATTATAATTACTCAACGGCACAAATAATTATAATTATGTACATCGATAAACTAGGAAAATTCTCGCCTAAATTTTGACATAAGAATAAAATAATAATAATAATAATAATAATACTATCTTCCTTACTTTTTATATGAATATTTAATTGCCGCAAAAAATGGTGCCCTTTTTTCTAAAAAAAAACTCGTATTTTTCGAAAACCGAGAATGATGGAACAATTTTGATTACACGTTCGTGCTCAGGAACGTAACTCCTACGAGAATCACCCAGTGGATATTACGGATTGGAGAAAAAGTTGAAATTTACGGAACGGTGTAATGAGTTGCTTCCGAAGGGTGTAATCCGTCTCGTCAATTTGTCGGATATGCTGCGTGCGAGGATAACTGGATTCGGCTCGTTTTTCATTTTCGCGACCGAGGGATTATCATAAATAGACGGAGATACACGGTATCGGGGTAAATTCGTTTAAAATAGCCCTGCCGCGGAAAGAGCTCGAATTAAATCTGATTAGCGAGAGACGACGCGGCCCGTAAATTTGAGAGGCGAGGGTTAATGGAAAAGACACACGAGACGATAATTTGAAGCGACGGGTCTCGCGGTCTCGCAAGGACGCGCGTACGGTTTCAGGATGAACGTTTTAAAAATACGGAAAATACGTAGCTCGGGCGGGAAACTCTAATACCCCTGCACGGATCAGCCAGAAGCTCATTCTGAATTTCCCAGGCCTCTCGAAATAATTACCCCCCGCGTGCATTTCTTCGCGCGTCGTTCGATTGCGAATTCCCCGTAATCAGGAGTCGTTAACGACGTACCAAGCTGGGTTCCCCGTTTTGTCCGCGAAAATCTCGACGCGGATCGCGAGGACGAGGGAAAGATACTCGAGAAACGGTGATAATTATACGCGAGCCGGTGCTGCAAGGCATCGTTCGTCACGGTGTATCGGGTTTATCTTTGTACGGTCGACTGAATAGAACCGCGCCACCGGATTTACCTCTACAGCATAACGGATATCCTATTATCCATTAACATATAACCGGGTCGACGACACCTCGCGCACTGCCGTTCGCTGCAGGACTCGTTGATTTCGCCGGGACGTTGCCCGCCTGACTTCGTTTTCTCGTTTCGCGCGACCGCGTGATATTTCCAGCGCCAGTCGGGCTAACGTCGTTAAACAAGTGGAATAATTGTCTGTCACAGCGACGGGGCTGTCACTCGAATTAGAGAGCTCTCGGGTAATCGAACCATCTAACGACGTGTACCGTTTTAAATCTTTCAAAGATTCAAACGTGTCACGGGGGGTCGATTACCTTTCCCGTTCCATTTTCGTCCTCGCGGCGTTCCGGCCATTTGTCGATTTTGCGGCATCGTGCTGGTATTTTAGAAATTTCGAAATTCGCTCGTAAACGAGATAATTATTTTTCGTCTCGAGCGTTCGGAATTTTTCCGTACCTTTATCGTCAGACGTCTCGTCGACTTTCCATCTTCTCCGTCCATCTTCGGGTCAAGGTAGTGGAAAATCTTGCAGACGATTGATTCGTTCGGTACCCTACCGAAAAATCGGAAACCTGGAAAAGAGAAGATTGCGGTTAACCGTGGATTTGGACTAAATTATTCGGGGCCGGGGTTTTGATTGCGATACTTGGGTTACCGTTCGCAGTAAATCACCGCGACCACTGACCACTAATTAAGGGAAACGAGCCGCTCGAAGAACAGACTTCACTCCCGGTCCCTCGTTTATGGCTGGCTTCTTTTAATTTACGAACCACGAGGTGGACCGGCTAATCGCCACGGCCGTACGCGCGTGTACATCATCCGAAGTCACGTTTCACCGTATTCGCACCGGCAGGAGAAGAAGGTGGAGAGGGCAGTTTCCCGAACGCGGTGCGCATAAAGCCGCACTAACGAGGCCTCGATTTATCGAACACGCAGCCGGTTACCTCTTTCCGAGCACGCTGTCATTACGTGGCATTATGCGGTTTTCCCCGTTTGAAGTGTTAATCAACCGGCCGCCGCATTCCTGGCCGCGCGTAAACGAACTCTAAATAGCCCGAAACGTAAACAGCCTGTCACGGCGAAAAAGGGCTGCTTTCTCCCTTTCCGTTCTTCTCGTTTCCCTTTCCTTTCGCTCTTTCCTACCTTCCCCCCCCCCCCCCCCCCCCCATTCGCTCCTTTTTATTCCCCGACGCCCGCTCCTTCCGCTTTTCCCACCGCGTTTTGTACTCGATATCGCGAAACAACCCTTGGCCGAACAGCGTGCGCGCGAAAAGCCCGCGCAACGAACTTAGACACCGGTGAAAGAAATCAAAGCACGGCCAGCCGCCGCTTTGCACGCCGCGCCCCCTGCGCGCCCCCTCCGCGGCTACTTACGCCAGGCGGCGACTAACCCCGTGCACCGGCGGGGAAAAACAGAGAAGCGTCGAGGCATTTTTCCAGCCTCGTTGCCGCGCGTCGCTAATCGAATCCGGTCGAAGGACGAGAACCGGGCGTTAACAGCGAGATCAAAGCTCGCCCATCGTATATCCTTCGGCGCGTCGCTTCGGCAAAGCGCGACGATGCGTCGGCGAGGGTTGATGGAAAAAAAAAGGTATTACGTCGAGGCGAGCGAGCGAATAGCGGCGCGAACGAGGCGAGCCGCAGCGCGGCGCCGATCCCACGCAGCTGCGTGCGGTAATGCGAGCCAGTAATTACGTTATTCGCAGCTGATTGCCGCGCCACGCCGGTAGCCGCGTTCGCGTTTAACGCGATTATCAAGGAATCGATCACTTATTCCCCGCCGTCCCGGTATTTCCAACTTTCCGCCTCTGCGCGCCGCCACTTTCCACCCCGATTTCACCCCCGCTCGTCGCTCAGCCGCCGAAAAGTTTTCTTTGATTGGACGACGACGGGCGCGATTAAAGCGGCACGACGACGAGCACGCGACGGAAGTTGCCCGCGCCGGACGAAAGAAACACGAGGTTCGCCGGGGGTGCGCACCCCCCTTGCTAATGAGCCGGAGACAGTCGCGGGGGACCAACTTCCTATCCGATGAAAAGAACGCGCTCTCTCCTTCGCCCTCTCCGCGTGTTTGTCCACTAGTCGTTCGGGATAGGGTTCGTTGTTTCCTGCCGACCTTCCACCACTCGTGTCTACCTCGCCAATTCCACCAATTCCTCGTTTTCTTTCGCCCTGCCTCGCGAGTATTGCTTCGTCGAACAGTCCTCCGACTGTTCCCTGTATCGTCGCGAAGGGATAAAAGGGGGATGCGCGTCGCGAGATAAGGTCTCTCCGGAGAAGCCCCCGGCGCTCGATCCGACAAAGGAAAGCCCGTGGGAGCACGGCACCCGAGTACTTTCTCAGGTAACGTACTCCCCATAGGCGTGGATCGAACGCGTCTCGCCGTCTCTCTCCCGCGAACGCGTGCGAGGGCCGTTTGAAAAATCGAAACGTCGCAAAGAGTTCCCGGGAGAATGGCGGCACGAGAAGGGTACGCGTTTGCTCTCCTTTTCCGCGGAACTTTATCGGGACACAGCCGGGCTGAGGCGAAACCTCGGTTTCCGCGGTGGGCGGGGGGAAGTGTACCCTGAATGGGGTTCCAACGTTTTCGTGCTGGCGGAACCATCTCATTTGCATAATGCTGTTAGTACTGGTTGGGTGGCGATGCCTTCGCACCGTGGCCACGCCGGTGGCCGTTGGAATTGCACTTCGGGAGAAAGCGAAACGACGCCGGCAGCCAACCAGGCCTACGCGGAGACGCGTTTCGAGGACTATGGAAGCGTGTCACTCGAAAGTGAATTCGCCTTCTTGCTTTCAACCACCACCGCGGTCGTCGTCGCTTCGCTTTATCTCCGGAGAACGTTGGTCAACACCGAGGAGGCGCCTATGCTTCCCTCTTCTTATCGCTTCGTGGCACATTCCGCGGCGTGTCATTCGATTGTCGTTTTGCCAGGCTTATTAATCATCGACGCACGGACCTTTGGTTTCTCGTACGTGCACGTGTGTGCGGCGGGAGATATGAAAAAATATTCAAAGGAAAATTTTTATCACGGAATTGAATGAATATTCCGCGTGGCCGTATTCTCGTTAGCTTTCCCGCGATTTGTCTCGCGTAGATGTGACGCGGGGAAAATCATAGCACGGACGGAAGTCTTTTATCGTTGCGCCGATGCCACGCTAAAAAGGGAGAACGCTGTACGCGGCTGAGCGGGGGGATTTTGAATGACGGGCACGTTCCTGCAATATGCATAACCGGGACTCGAACACGGGAAACCTCTTTGTGAGGCGCGACCGGTCCACTAAATCATTCATTGCCTTGGACCGTCTCGGATGACTAATTAACGCCGTTACAGATCGCTTTGTCGAGACGTTTCTGCTTACCTGATCGATATGATTCCGCTCCGAATTTATCCCGCCGATAGCTTTATCCGGCAGCATGGACAGCGAGACGAAGATACGTCGAACGAAACCGGGATTCGGTTAATTAATCACCGGATGAACCGAATAAAACTCGAACGGATCCATCCGCTAGAGAGAAGCTATCCGCCATATTCCCAGGACGATTGCCTCCACGGCTTTATCCCTAACGTCGTTTTCGTCGGAAGAGAGCTTCGTCGTCCTTAAAATTTTCCCTCGATGAGAGCCGAGAAGACGTTCTCCCCGAGATATACCTAAGACAATCGAGCACTTGGCCGTTCGATCCGGCGTCGGAAAAATCAATTTCCCTCCGCTGCAACCGCGCTAAATAGTCTCTCGGAGTCGTAGAACCCTCCGAGTTCCACGGCGACGTTCCTCCTTCTCTCATCTTGCAAACGTTGCAGCAATTGCCGAGCGTTCGTTTCCTTCGCGTAACGTCGTTATTCGGAGATTGACGCGGGCCCATGCGAACGAGCCTTTTCAGACCGATTGAACGATTTGAATTAACGGCCGATAGACGGGGGATGAGACGGCCAGGGGGTTTTTATCGGCACCGATACGGGAGTGGTCGATGTCCCCGGCTAAGGAGATGCTATAAACCAGGAGTTGCGAACAAATCAATGTGAGTGCTTTCCAGGCCAACCCGGCTACGGGACTCGAGGACCGTGCAGGAATGGCGGAACCGAGAGGGTCGCTCATTTACTTTGACGGCCTACACGGCCGCATGTGAACCCCGACGCTGGAAACTATCAATTCGAGACCATCGAGAACCGTTTCCCTCTCCTCGGGCTGCAGCTAACCCGAAGGAAACTACCCTCCAAGGCCAACGCGTGCGTCCCTCTTATCGAAACTCGACGAGACGAAAAGGGATTCTCGATCTTTTTCATTCTTCGTCGTAAGAAAATTAAGTCAGCCTGCTCCGAGGACCCTCCTGAAAGATGGTTAATTAGAAACTGATAACGACCAACGGTTCCGCGATCGCTCGTCCCTTTCGCAGACCCCATTCCACGGATTAAAGTTCCCGGAACTGACGAGGGATCCGGGGAAGAGAAACGCGGACGCGCAGCTATAGAAAAGAGGCAGCGACATGGACTCGCAGAAGGAGCTGTGCCCGAAGAGCCCTCGAGTTTTATAGACCGTCGTCGTGGGACTCGGGCGTACGAACGGTGCTCGTAGCCCATCGACCTTAATCGCGCGGACCATCGCGTTCAGCTCTTGGATATTAATCGTTCGGAAAAGCTTCCGCGGTTCCCGGTTTTTCCGTTTAATAACGAAGCATTAGCGTGGCTCTTAACGAGCCCACGGTCACGCGTAGCCGCTTAACGAGGAAGCATTGTCGGTGGCGGGTGGGAGGCAAAGACTGTTGCGAGAAGCAAGAAACTCGCATTACATGGGGGACAATAAAATCATCGCCGGGGCACAGGCCGTCTGGAGTTTAAAATTAGTGGCAGCGCGAGCTCGAGACGGAACTTTCTCGCCGCATAAAAATCCATTGTTCTTTCCAAGTTTCTTAATTGTCACGCTAACCTTACGACACCGTGGCGAGTTGGTACAGCTCGTTTCAACGAACGCGCCGCGTCGACGGGGTTGCGTCTACACGGGGTAGATCGGGTTCTAGGCTGCGAGCGTCGAGGAAATAATTCGAGGCTATCGAGCCTGTGATATATAGGCGCCATCGACAGCGCTATCGAAACGCCTCGTCGTCGAAGGGTGCATTAAAATGAGGATCAGAGAACAGTAACGCCTGACGCCTCAGACCCTCCTCAACCCTTTCCCTAGCTTCTAAAACTTATCGCCGGGACTGGAGGAAGGAGCCGACTATCGCCGATTTTGCAGGTATATAGACGCGCGAGGATGAATCGACAGCTTCGTTTTCCATAAAAATCGCGACAAAGGGTGGCCGAAGAACGAACGACTGGCCCGGGGCCAGCGTAGGGGCGAAGGAAGGTGCAAGAATAACGGGGGGTGGAGGGTCGGTCGAGGCGAGGACGGTTTACGAGCAACCAGGGGGCACGACAAGTCGGTTTATCGGGTCTCGACCGGTAGGGCTATTGAATGAACAGCCGTTTAACCCAGGCGGCGTATTGTAGAACCAGACATCACGGAAATTCGACTCTACGTTCCCGGCTCACCTCGCCCCTCGTTCAGCCGCTTCGTTTCTTTCGCTCTGCTGCCCGACACGTGGAAATGGCTGGTAGACCGCGTCGACACTCGCATGGAGGAAGAATCTCATGCATCTTTGATGCAGTCCGGTCCTTCCGCACAGCCGCGACCGGTGCTTCCAGTCCGAGCGTACGTGGCTGAGACACCTCGCGCGAGTCTGCCGTGCTGTCGAGCGTCGCCTGTGGGGATTCCATCGTTGATTCCGGCATTTTACTCGATTTTTTCCGCCCGTACATTTTTCCACCCGGTCTCCGAGGACTTCCGATAGATTTTTCCGCCGGCGTGTCGGCAGGCACGCGTGGCGACGACGGCGCGCAGCCGGGGCACGTAGATTGGCGCGTAAACGAAAGGAAATTTAATCGAGGGGACCGATACCTGGAACCCGCGTTCGTTCGATTCCGATACGGTCGTAAAGAAAGCGGGGTGTCCCCGAGCGAGGTCCGCATCGATTTTCCAGGAACCGTTTTCGCCGGCGCGTTAACGCGTTCAACGGAACCGTCCGTCTCTCCGGAGATCTTATCGGCGGTTCCCGGTAATCGTCGGTAATTAGACGGTGCAAATTATTCGGTACGTGCTCCGATCCAGCTGGAATTTACGGCCACGTCGCTCGTGGCTCTCGTGCGATGCCGCGCGATAAACTTTCGTCGTGATCCGATAGATCCTCGACCAACGCGTCGCTTCGAAATCGTCCTGAACCGACAGACGAGCGATGAAAATTTCGCGAAAATTTTCGCCACAGAACCCTATCGGTCGCGAAGTTACCCAGAAACGGAGGAAACGCGTCCCCGGTGGTCGCGCTTTATTTTCCACCTCGACCAAGGACCAGCCCTCCTCCGCGTCGCCATTTGTTTTCGGTGCAACCCCCCGCGCCCAGCGTGTGCGCTGCGAGCTGAAATTATCATTTAGCCCGCGAGGCTACAGCGTATCCTCGTTTAGTCTGCCGGGAGACAATTTACGACACTTTCCGCAGGCCCAGCGAGCTTAATCCGCGCCTCCAGCTCCGGGTGTTTCCCCGCGACAGTCGCTTCGCCGTCTCTGCCTAACGTTCGTTGTTTTACACGCGTGTGTACGTACCTAATATACGAATGACGCTTAATCCCGGCAGCCGGCTTCTGCTCGCGACAACGCGAGATCAACGCAGTCCACGGGCCGGGTGTACTTCAAAGACGCGCTCGGAGCAAGCCAGAGCCGCGCTCCGATCCTCCAGCCGCTAGTCACCCTTAAAGCGCCTTTCGCGTGAGCAACCGCGTCTATGCAAGCCTGTAAACAAACGGATTGTAACGCAAATTAGGCCGCTTTGTCGTAAACCGGCTGTATTTGCCGAGAAACATGAACAACGGATTGCGCGAGACGCTGGACCCTCCTCGATCCGCTCGTTACTACCAGACAGACGTGGATTAATTCTGATGAAAGGGATAGCCGAGGCGAGCCAACTCTCAGTCGCCGCTTAAAACCCCCGAGAAACAGAGTCACACTCGTCTTCTCGTCCTCTCTTTTCCAAACTACCCGAAACGCGCGTTACTACGAAATAGGTTAACCCCGTGTAACGTCCACGCAAGAATCTCTCCACTGGAAGCTCGTTCTCTCCTATCTTCTCGACAAACACGCGAAGCTAATTCCGTATAGTCGGTCCGACGAGACAAATCGGCAAAGGGAAACAACCGGATATGGTCGAAGCACGATAGAACTGACAGTCTGATTCTATCACGCGAATTTCTCCTCTGTTTATCCTCACCGCGACTCATCTCGTTGAACCGAGCAGGAATATCGTAAGTACATATCCCACGAGTATGACCCATGTTCCTCGTTTTCTTGCATCGCCCCCGTACGCGTCATGTACAGCACCCATATACGCGCGTGGTCTGTCAGGCGCGTACATCCACTTGACCGTTCGATAATTATGTAAACCACCCGGGGACTCTATTAACACCGAAAACGAAGTCGTACACGGGGATCGATAATTGAAACGCGCCACAAATCAACGTCTCCACGCGTGTAGGTACACGTGCCGTTGGCGCCATGTCGAGCCTATAACGCAATTTGTCTGCGCCTGCCGCCGAGGGGGGCCCAGCTTAAAACGTTTTTTCGCAGAAAGTCTCCGGGAGAGAATGAGAGCCGGCTTTATTAAGCGGAGAGTCGGAAAAAAGGGCGAAGGACGGGCCGGTTGCTCGCTTTGCCGAAATTTCCAGCAATTTTTCATCCCCTTTCGCGGCGGTCCTCGCCAAGGGTGGCCGAGTCTCGGCCGTTCTCTTCTTCACGCCTCGCGCTCGCCGCCCTACGTCGATGGCAGTTTAGCCGGGTAATAAATGGCACGGACGCACCTACGTACTTTCCAATCGGCCCGTCTAAGAGTCAATAAGTGTCGACGGATGATGTACAGTCTCGAGTGCGTGGTGTAATAAGGACGCCGGGCGTCCGTGAGATAGGGAGAGCGGCGAGGAAACTGGCGTGTGCAAGTCGGATGAAGAACGAATGGGAAACGGGGGTGGAAATTGCGAGGCTCTCCCGTGTCAAAAATTCCGCGCGAAACGCGCAGGCAGGTTTAAAAACGGATAAAACGCAGGAGCGTCCGCGTAGCGTTCGAACGCGCGAAATTTGTTCATCGCGGAGTCGAGGCAGCGAGCGAATCGTAAATAATCCTTCCGCGGTGATTTCGCGGCTGGCACGGATGCGCCGATGCACGCGCACCACCGGGGTCGTAACAATACTGCATAATAAGCAACATTGAAATTAGGCGGGCCACGAGAGTTTTAATATAAATTCATACGGGCGGCCCGCATGAATTATTCACGGGCGTAATTTGGAAAAACAAATGCCGAATAAGCAGCCCGTGCGTGGCGGCGTCTACTCCGCGGACATCGCGAAGGGGCCGAGATTGTTTTAAACGCTGCGCGGAAAAACCGATAAAGCCGGCCGTTATAAAATCGCCCACCCCTATTAGACATTCTGATTATTCTCGCGATGTATCAACTCTTCGTACAACTGGTCTCGAATATTTACGAAGGGTTATCCCGTTATAACTACCCCAACGGGGGGCAGGAAGAAAGGGGACAAAGGGAAAATCGCGTTGACCCTTTGTACTCCGAATTATTTTTCAATTTTGTTAGCGATAACTCCCTGCCATTTTGTGGCAGGTAATATTTTCTTTGAAATTTACTTCGCAGAACGGTTCCTCTATTGCTACTTATTTTAAAGAATTTTCTTCGTTTCATTATATTAACCCTTTCGGTACGGAGTTGGTCGAGGTTATACATTCGTGGTACAAGAAAGTTTTCCACAAGAGTGGTTGCACTCGTGAGACATGTTTTGAGATATTCGTAGAAATCTCGAGCGTGATTGACACTAAATTCTTCATTCGGCAAGCAACAGTCATCGGTGACGTTTGATGGCCGCCGCTAATGGGCAAATATAGCTCTCAAACATTGTCATAATTTATATGTTGAATTTAAGCAATTCAAACAGTTACCTATTTTCTGTGTTCTTGTTTAATAAATAAAGAATCCAAAAACTGATGTCGTGGCACACTCCACAAAAGAGTGCAAAGGCTTAACCTCGACCAATCTCGATGACGCGTCCGATCGTTCAATAATGTTCCCCGAAAAATCAATGGATCGACGTACCTGGGAAGGAGAGATACGTTACTCGCGAGGAAAAGAACGCGACAGCCACGTCCGTCTGAGGCGGGGGTAAATTGCATGGCGAGTTAGCCGCGTATACACGCGGCCGGTCTTTTCGCCGGCAAACACGAAAGTGCACTCTCGTGAGTTGGCAACTCGCGGAATACCATTAGGAGCGCCGCTTGCTCCGTTTATTAAGAGTTATGATCGTACGAGACACTTATTAGCTCTTCCCGCTCCGCGCTGCGCCGCGACGCGAAAGGTCGCGTCTATGTCTAACGACGCGTCCGACGAGCGAACATCTGGCCCCGATGCGTAGGGCCCTATTAGCCAACGCGATCACTACGGTGTCAAAGTTCAAATTCGAACGAAAATTCCCGAATCGCGAGATCGCAGCGGTACCACCCCGGTTACACCCCCCCGAGGAGGGTTCAACCAACGGAATATTCGATCCGCGCGAAACGCCTTCGCCTTTAAACCTCTCGGTTGCCAGCTCGTTTCACGACCACGTTTTCTTCCCGTTCAGCCCCCTTCTCGATCCATTCTCGCAGGGGAGGATCGAACACGCACCCTCCCGGGCGAACCGAGCTCCCGATGGCCCGGTAATACCGGCATCCGGACCACTTTTGGCAGTTTAACGAGGCGGCCTAGCTCGAACTTGATCTACGTTTAGATATTTTTCTCATCAGCGTCGGGCCCGGCAAACGGCTGCCGGTAGCCACCGGGCGGATACGAGCGTACGCGAGAGACGTCGAGGGGTGGCGCGGTGACTGCATAGGGTGGACTTGACAGTGGCAGCGGGGCGGGGCCGCGCAGGGAGGACATATTTTTCTTGAAATTTGTCGCGGCTATCTGCCCAAAGGGATCTACCCTCGCGTATAATTCCCGGCCGGAGAAGCTGCAAATCTCGAGTTCTCTATCTCTCCGACAACCCCCGCGCCGCCGTCCCCTCCCGTCACGCCCACCCCTCCGGGGCTGATATAAACGTTTAAGATTTCTGCGTTTACGCGTCGTCCTCTCCACCCCGAGCCGACAATAAACGCGAGCTAAACACGCCGTTCGGCCGCGATTCTCCCGATTCAACGTATCCAGAAGCGGGATAACGAGTTCAGGGGTTGAGGGATGTTCTCGTATTTTGCGCGGGGTTAATTTGCCAGTAGTTGAGCGTTCGGAGTTTACTGGTCTCCCTGAAGGGAGCATTATGCGAAGTTGCTTGCACCGGAGATTTAGCCGAAATTTACGCTCGCTGTTGCTCGTACATCTGCGGCTTATACCCGTATGAGTTCGAAGAAGAATAATAGGATCGAAGGGCAAGGGAATCGAGCAATTTCGGATGCGCGTTGTAAATCCTACCCTCACCCATTCCGTTTCTCTCGCCTGGTCGATCCATCGGATTTATAACGCAAACTTGCATCTCCGAAGTGGCTCTCCCGCCGACGAGTCTTTAAAACGAAACTTTCCGACGTATCACGGAAATGAATCAGTTCCATCAGGCCACGGACCGAGTAAATTTCCTGCTGGAGAAATTTCCAAAGTTCGGCGCAGCGGTGATACTCGTTATCGTTAATCCGTCGCGTCGGTATCTTGCCCGGGGGCGGTGGTGAGTTATGCAACGGAAGAGGAGCGTGTCGTATCTCTCGCGATTCTCGTTGAGGCCCACTCTGGTCCCTGCCGGCATCCTCGGTGATCGGCACGCGCGGTTTCGTCGCGACCACAGTAGTTGCACGAAGAAAAAGAAGCCGGGGAGATTCGTGGACAACGGATGGAAGGGTGACGACGCGTCGTTCGCGAGCGTCGAGACGGCCGAGAGGGTTGCAGGCCAGAGGGACGCGTCGTCGCGCGTAGGATAAAGTCACGCGCGCGATTTAAGAGCGGATTTCGTGCAGGAAACGGCACTGAGGCGATCGTCACGCACCCGATACCGCGTCTCCGTTTTTCCCGTCTACCTAAATCGGGATAACCCGCGGTGTCACGGAGAACGCGTGTAAATCAGAGTCCCGTGGCGTCGGGTACGAGATACCTCGAGGATTAAGTCGGAAATATGCCACGGAATTACCCGTTGAAATGAATGTTGCAGCGATGGAAGATCGTTTAACCGTTTGCGTACCAGAGAGTTCTCAAACAACGCGATTAACTTCTTGCATTATTTTTACGAGTCTGATTCGTGATGAAAATTTTAGACCAAACTTGAATATCACGAGTCAGGCTCGTTCTTTCATTTCATGCTAAACATGGATATCACGAGTCTGACTCGTGATCGATTTTTCGGGCCATACGTGAATATCACGAGTTTGACTCGTAAGGAAAATTTTAGGCCAAACGAAAATATCACGAGTTTGACTCGTGATGAAAATTTTAGGCCAAACGTGAATATCACGAGTTTCACTCGTGATGAAAATTTTAGGCCAAACTTGAATATCACGAGTCAGGCTCGTTCTTTCTTTTCATGCTAAACATGGATATCACGAGTCTGACTCGTGATCGATTTTTCGGGCTAAACGTGAATACCACGAGTTTGACTCGTGATAAAAATTTTAGGCCAAACTTGAATATCACGAGCCAGACTCGTTGTTTGATTTTATACCAGACGTAGATATCACGAGTCTGACTCGTGATCGACACTTCGGGCCAAACTTGTATATCACGAGTGTGACTCGTTATGAATATTTCAGGCCTAACATGTATATGTGACTCGTGGTCTTAATCTCGGTTCAAGTATGAATATTCCGAATGGGTTCGCGGCTATCTCGCATTCAGTTCTAAGATATCCTGTTTCAAATTCCGACACAGGCCTTCCTGTTCGGTTCCTTCCCCGACCATTCGGAAGCACGGATTTGGCACGGGCTTTTTCCGAGTTTCAGCATGATGCAAGGGGTTACAAAACGCCAAGGAACGCGATAGCGCTCATGTGATTTTGTGTCGAAAAAGATCGAGGACCGCTATAGTTCTCGTTTCAACGTCTTCGTTTAAACGAAAATGCGTTTGGTTTAGTAAATTTTCCACAACGTAACTTGCGGAACTGCATCGTGTGTAGCACTAAAAATACGCGCGTTTCGGCAAATCGTGAGCGCGTCTTCAGTTGTCTGTATCGGTGAAATTAAACACGCGTTCGAATGAAGGCGTTAAAAAATCTCGGGGTATCGCCCTAATGCACTCTGACCCTAATGTGGGTCAGTGGCGTCAAGGCCGTGTTCTTTAATTCACCGATTTCCTATGCAAGTTACCCCTCGTTGGCGGCAGTGCGTAGGAAAGACGCGGAGTCGGGTAGACAGTCGACTGTGAAACTCGTCCCCTGGCAAAGAAGCCACCCCCGGACGAGGCTATATCCCCCGCGAAAGCTTACATATTTAACGTGACCCCGCGTGAATAATCGATGCGCGAAGGCGCTAGCCATTTGTACTTCTCCGGTTGCTAACTGCGCCCACTTTAAAAATTCACGCGGAAGGTCGAAGCGTCTCTTTTTCCGTCGAGCCGGGACTACAGCTGTCTTCCACCCCCGCCGATGGAAAGTTGAAAACAAGGGAAGGCTCGTGCAGTTTCTATTGGTTCAACGTGCCCTGTACGCTCTTACCCTCGCGTGATCCTTTTTCCTTCTTTTCTTTTTTCTCTTTTTTTCTTTTCTTTCTCTCCTCCCTTCTCGGTCCGTTTTCTATTTCGCCGTACGTTCCGATGAGAAATCGCCCCGACTACGTCATAAAATTTCAAACGAAATTTGCGCCGCACGCGTATCGCGCGGTGGCCCGAGGCGATCCTCCGTCTCTCCTCCGAGAGAGCTGTACGTGGAAAGAAACCATCTCGGAGTGGAAATAGTTTCATTCCCGATTCTATTACCAGATTCGATCATAAGCACGCACCCCGTTTCCCGCGAAGCGTGCACGGAAAGTAAATCACGGTTGGAAGCGAAAGTTGGGATCAAGCGAAATCATCGGTTCGCCGTTTCGGGACGAAATAAATCGCCGTCGTGCGTTGGAAAAGGGTGCCGCTCGTACCCGTGGAATTTCCAGCGGAAGAAAAGGCGAGCGATTGAATCGTCGCGAGTGGCCCCGCCGCCGCTTTTCTTCCCTTTTCTACTCTTTTCTTCTCTTTCCTCCCCGTTCCCCGTAGATCGTCGCGGATACGACTCATGAATAAAATCGTAATTTTTCAGATTACCTTCGCAACAGATTCTCGACTTTCAGGGAGAGAGCGGAGAGATCCTGCGATAACGCGTGCCTCGAAAATCACGCAGCCTCTCTCTCTCCCTCTCTCCCATTTCTCCACCGACGCGAGCGTGTATCGGGCCTCCATTTTTCACCGAATTCGTGTCTGCCAACAGCCGGGGCAGGGCGTCTTTCTCGAGGCGCGTAAAGCGGGGTCTGGCCAGAGTATCGAGCGAATGTAACAACCTGTCTCGAGCTTGTCACGCGAGTAAACAACTTCGGCTAATGAAAGCAAAACAGAGAGAGAGCCTGCACCCTCCTCTCCTCTCGGGATCGCGCGATGCCACGTCGACTTGGAATTTCTCCGCGAGACGCGCATCCCGTGAAATTAATAATGCCGCGAAATTAATGAGAACCTCGGCCGTGAAAAAACGTCCCGACGACGAGCAAAAAGGCTCTCGAGATATCGAGCCGCCGTGGCGGGAAGAAGGAACGCGTCGCCGAGTTCGGTAAATCGCGACGCGGTCGCGTCGTCTATTCGTCGTCGGTTATGGAAGAATTCTGGAAAGTGGTCGGAAACTTCGCGATCTTCGATACACACTCTCTCTCTGGCACACACGCGAGAGGGAACAAATAGTCGATCTCCATTTGCCCGTTCCAACCGCTTCCCGGCGCCACTCACCCCCCGTAAGACAAATTTCCACGGAAACTTACCGACGCAGGATCAATTTATGAAATGCGCCAGACACCGCGATACTTTAACGTCCTTCCTCACCCTTTACCCGCGAATTCCCACCGGGCAAGATATCGAGACACTCGACCAAAGAAACGAGACCTCGTCGCGGTCGCGAGACGGATGCAACTCGAGCAGAAAAATCTATCAGCCCCTCTTACCGGCGCGTTTCGCCCCATCGCGATATAAAGAAAATTCCGACGAGCCATCCCCCTTGCCACCTTTTACCCCGTTCGTTGTCGCGACGAAGTTACTCGAGTAAGAGAGAAATTACCATTTTCGAGAGGCTGGTTCGCGATACCAGCTCGCGCGCGATCTTCCGCCTCTGGCCGCAGACGCGGGTACATTGATATTAATGTTGCTCTTTTCCCCCCTCCGCTCGGTGGATTAATATTAATCGTCGCGGGCCGTACGTGGCCGTGTTTCACGACCCGGATGTACCCCGGGAGATCTGTTCCTCCCGAAAACATTCATCCCTGCTGCCCCTTCGAGGAGAACGCCTCCGCGCGAGTGTTCAACGTCCCTGAAAACTCGTCTCGACGTTTGCCGGCGGGTGGGAGAAAGGGTTGCTCCGACGTCGTCGTCGTCGTCGTTTCGAAACTCGTTTTAAGAAGTCCCCGGTGAAACGATGATGCACACGCACGCCAGGCTCGCCGTAGTTTACGAGTCGAGGAGCTAACGACTCGCCCGGTGCGCGTATAAATTTATAGCTACACCCTCGTAAATTCCGTTCGGCAGCGCCTCGACGTTGTTGCAGGTCGCGTCGATAACGCGTGTTCCCACCCTCTCGGCGACGTTCGAAAAGTCCAGGTCCGTTCGATCGAAACTCGTCTATTCGCGTTTCACGGCGAAGCGGTCGCGAGACGGTCGCGAGACGGTCGCGAAACGGTCGCGAAACGGTCGCGAAACGGTGGCGAATTGGTCGCGCCGGTGTAATTGCGCCCTCGTCGCCGCATTGGAGGAACGCGGCGTGAAGGTGAATAGGAGGCGATGCGGAAACGAACGATTCGCGTTCGGCAGCGAATTCCGCGGAATTAATACAGCGGCGCGCCATTACGAGTGGCGGAGACGCGCGAAAGGAACCCGCGAATCCTCGACTCGCGCTCGCGGCGAATGCACGCGGATCGTGATTGCACCTGCTCGACCTTAATTCGTTACTTCAACGAACGCTCGATCTTCGTCGCGCGCCGTTTCCTCACCAATTATCGCAAGGCTTTCGTCGCCCGGGTCTATTAATTAACGACATCGCTCGCTGCAACGTGCCGGAGTGGGCATTCAGAGGGAACTCGCGCCGCGGGTGAATCTGACGGAGCAGTCGGCGCGTGGCGGGGGTGGAAAAATGTAAGAAGCCGGAAGAAAGGGGAAGAAAAGGGAAGAGAAGGAAATACGCGACTAGGGAAAAGCGAGCGAAACGCGTGAAAACGCGCGTGCTGGTTACACTTGTGCTCGAGGATTTTCACGAGTTTCGCTCACGAGCGGGGGTGGCCCGATTGTACGCTTAACCGAGTTACACAGGGGTAAGAGATATTTCGGTGGCTGAATCATCCGAGCGAATCGCAGATTTTTACCGACCGTTGCGCGGCTCGTCGAAACACCGAAGAAATAACGCCAAGCGAATTAATTCGTTCGAAACGTTCTCGGTTACGCCGTAGGAACGGATTAACTCGCCGTGTCGCGGTTTGAAAGCCGCGTGTAACGCATTAAGCGAGCGAAACGCGAACGTAATTGCATCGTAATTAAACCATTAGCAGGGGCGGGCAAAAAGAATAGAGAATGCGGCACGGAATCAAAATGCGTGGCAGGCTGCGCGGCGGGGCCGCGACGCGGGGGGTGGCTTCGGGTAAATAAAGCTGTTGCGCCGGCGATCGGCATACGAACACATCGGGAACATTTTTGCCCGCTCGGTGAACAAAAGAATCGATCTTTTTTCCACCGACCGCCGCCGCGCTTTGCATAATCCGCTCGGATCAATTCGAAATCTAAACGGCCACCGGCGACGCGATCGCTCCTCGATCCCTGCGTTTCCACCCCCCGGGGATCCATTCACTGTCTCTCTCGTCTTTTTCATTTTCGTCTCCGCAAAATTATAAAACGATATTTCGCCAATGCGTATCGAGCTTTGACAGCTGGCCGAATCGTCCACGCGATCGATCTTTTTCCATTTATCGCAATCGGTCCGACCCCTTCTGTCTCCTTCTGTCCCCCGTTCATCGTCGTTTTCCAGCGGAATTATGTGTCGGTGCGTTTCCAGTGCGCGTTGAAATTCGATTCATCCCTTTGCCAGAGATATATATCGTTCAGGGTTAATGATTTCCGAGCACAGAGAGAGAGAGAGAGAGAGCGCTTTCGCGTTTCAATGCTCGATAGAATCCGATCGCAAAGACGAATCGGCCGACCGTTTCGTTTTCATCGGCCACCACATCGTCGAGTATCGACGTCGAGTCGACCGTGAAATCGCGTAACTAACAAGGACCCTGTCGTTATACGCTCGGAAAGTCGTGGAGAGTTGTCGAGAGTCGTCGAGACTCGAGAGAGCCGGGAGACAACGCGCGCTCTTTTCAATCGCGGTATCGAATCAATTTAAATCGACGCGGATCGATGCTTCACTGGTGATTGTTTTCCTAAGCATCGTTCTCGAAACAATCGTAACTCTGACACGAATTCGAGAATTTCGAAACGCCACGGTTACTCCTACAGCGAGTGGATCGCGAATTTGAGAGACGTGTCATGGCGAACTTGCCTCAAGGATCCATCGTTTCCCTTCTGTTGTCGGGATTAAAGCGTCGTGCAAGTAGAGAGGCCGGGAAAAAGTGGGAAATAACGGTGCTAGCGAACAACGGAGAGACCTCTATTAGCTTTGACAGTTTGACACTTTCTTGCAGTTGCGCCGCTCCAACGCCTTTCGCGGAAACTAATCTCGACCAGTCGCGAGAGGATGTTCTACCTTGAAGCTTTGCCTCGGAGGTGCGCGCGTATTTTTTCTCCAATCTTCGTGCCCCTGTGTACCGGTTCGTCGCGTTTTCCCTTTCGCTCGATCGAGTGATTGTTTACGCGGGAGAACGCGTCCCGGCGGAATAGAGAGAACCGGTGACGTAGACTGGCCGTACCTGTTGAAGACTCCAGGTGCACCGGCGTGTGAAGAATATATCTGGCGCCGTACCGTTGCGCTCATCCCTAGGCACCGGCTCGATAATTCAATAGACAGGAAAGGAAAACCGACGGGGGTGGTCCGCTTCGTCTTCTTTTCTTTGGCGCGCGTGAACGCTTGTTTATGCGGACCCGGCGACGGGAAACGGGAAATCGAATAAAGTTGGAGGAACGGTCCGGTATTCGGATACATCGGCCGGAATGATATATTTGACAAGTTCGCGTATCGCTAGGTGCATATTACACGCGCGATAGCGGCCGCCGTCTGACCATACACGCGCCGATTCCACTTCGACCCGACTCCGTCCTTTCCTCCTTCGCTGTCTCCCTCTT
>NW_016909100.1:283371-293840 GCF_001483705.2 Eufriesea mexicana
CTTTCCCTCGCGTGCCGCCCACGTCTCTCTTTCTCCCGCGTTCATCCCCCTCGCGCGTGTTTGCGTCTCCGGCGATATGCATCATACCAGACACCAGATACGGCTGGAAACGCTAATCTGCCGGTTCCATGTAACGTCGCGCGAGCACGAGCAGCGCCGTGTAACGAGCGAAACCAGAGAGAGAAGAATGTCTTTGGAGCGGCGAATCGAGCCAGTAATCCGAGACATAATTGAGCCGGCGCGTTTGCGTCTGACCACTCGCCGGTTCGCATCACTTGCCCCCTGTTTCTCCGTCGCGGACAAGGTTTGCTCGAGGAGCGTCAAACGATCCCGATTCGCGTTCATTCCCGGTGTCCATTGTACGTGTATCGGGTAGCTACTGACGTGACGCGAGACTTTGTTTCAGAAATGTCCCTTTCTTTGAGAATAATTTTCGCATTGACCGTACACCCTTTGCACTCGAAAAGAGGTTCTCAGTCGCCTCGTTGGGGAAATGGAATTATAATTCCAGGATGAGGCAACGATTTGTGAGAATTATCCTGGTTAATATATAGTAGATAAAGGTATGCAGGTTTGAGAAGTACCGAGGCTTCTTTAATCCTTTCACTGTCACACGAAAATCACATGTTTCCTTTAAGACGTCACGGGAGTGCACCGCTAGATGCAAGATTTGTTCTATTTTTTTCAATGACGTTCTAATACAAATTTTTAATCGTTCAATGGGACACTTTTAACCTCTTAGGCACTAGGCGCCACTATAGTGGCTTTCGCGGATGTCATCTTTCTGTACGACGCGCCACTACAGTTAATCATCGTACAAAAATAATACAATAATTTAATCATCAAACACTTCATTCCAATGTACTCGTGTAAAGAACAGCATTATCCGTCACACATTGCAGTGCCGTATCGTTTACACGTAATTCGCGTTGAACTCTGCGGTACAGAGAAACAGCCCCGCGCAGAATTCAGCCATGCCTAAGAGGTTAATTTCAAAGCATCCTCTAATTCGCGGTTATATTCAAAGTGCACTAACTGTCAATTTTTATTCAATTTAATTCAATGTAGTTCAAGTACAAGCACTCCAGTGGCGCCACAGAAGAAACCTTGGCCGGTCATGTATGAACATCGTGGCAGTGAAAATATTAATAACAATTACAATTTTATTTAAACTAAAAGATAACACCTCGCTATACTCTGACTAGGCTCTCCACGCTAACACCGCTCTCACATCCTGTACATCCTTACGCTTTTACTCCCTTCCATTCTAATTCTTAACCTTTAAGAACATACCTAATTTTCTCTGCCATAAATAGTGCTCCCACCTGATTCTCTTACACGCGGTTACTTTCGTCCTTCCACGTGCACTCACGTAAGTTAGTCCAAGACTACGCGTTCGCTCTTTTATTATTGTATATTACCAAACACTCTTCGCATAATTCTCTTAGAGATGCCCTCATTCCATGCCCATATAATTTCGAACAGAGTCGAGTGTTCCATGTGAAATTCAAGACGGCGTAACGATACTTGAAATATTCGAGTAAAATAATAATTTAGACACGATTCCTGTTGACGCCATTTAACCCTTTCGGCACGGAGAAGCTGGTCGCGGTTATACATTCGTTGTACGAGGAAGTTTTCGACAAGAGTGGTTGCACTGGAAGCTGTGAAAACGTGTTTTGCGGTATTCATGGAAATCTCGAGCGTGATTGACACTAAACTTTTCATTCGGACCGCGACAGTCATCGGTGACGTTTCGTGGATGCTGCCAATAGGGCCAATGCCGCCATTGGGCGGCAGTAGTACCGAAAGGGTTCAAAAAAATGTGATCAATTTTTCACGATCGATATTTCAAGCTGAAAGTTCGATGCTACTTTTTCGGAAACTTGCAAAGACTTACAAGGAGAGTGCAAGTCCTTTGGGTCACCGATTTAATTGAAACTTTATAGCCGCCACTACTCGATAGTATTTAAGATAATCATTAGATATTAACACTTTGACTGCCACGGTGGTCATTGGTGACCGGAGCACTTAAACTATTAAACTACATTGAACAACATTGAATAAAAATTGACAATTAGTACATTTTCGAATATAACCGCTAATTAAAAGATACTTTGAAATAAAAAGTGCCCTATTGGACAATTAAAAATTTGTATTAGAACACCAAAAATGTATTAGAATAAATCTTGCATCTAGCTGTGCACTCTCGTTTCCCGAGGGAAACATGTGATTTCGGCGTGGCAGTCAAAGGGTTAATAAGATTGCTATATAAAACTGTTTTCCTTGCGTTGTATTCTTATTATTCTGTAACAAATATATACTAGCATAAGAAATCGTAAAAAAATAGATTTTTTTGATTAAGAAATTTGATTTACAATCGTCAATTTAGAATGTTTTCATAGGCGAAAAATGAATATAAAATAAAAAATAGATTGAAGAAGAAAAACCAACTAGAGACGGGAGTCTCGAACCCTGGACCTGCATCATAGGAATTTTCGGGTTTCGCTATTAAGCCACATCGCCACTTGAAAATCGCAAGAAATAAATCAGTAGTTACCGAAGTAATAAAACTTTGATCGCAAATATCTCAAAAGCTATCGAGTATTGGCGGGTATAATGATACATATTCTTGAACTGCATGACGAAATCTACAAACCTACAAAATTGCAATTAAATCGGTGACCCGACTTGCACTCTCTCCTTGTTAACCTCGATTCGTGGACATTCGTAGCCTCGAAAATACCGCGTGGAATTTAACCCCTTTAGCCAGGGAGGGGGGCATTTCTTGACGACTCGTCGTCCGTAGTCAAAGGGTTAATTCGATTCTATGGGATTAGAAGAGAGCACTCGATCGAGCCACAGGAAATATCCTCCTTCTCTTCTTTTCCTTTGGAACGTACGCATGCGCGGTGCATCGCGGCGTTCGTTTATGAATATGTAGAGGCTGCACGACCGGCGGTGGTGGTGGTGGTCAGACACCGGAAAACTCTAGATAGCCGGCGCATGAATATGCTAAGCGCATCGCGGGTTCGAGGGCTAAAGTAATTTTTTTTCCTCGCCGCATCGACCCCGAGCGGAGGCCATCCATCCGTCGTGCCGTAGTATGATTTCGCGCCAGCGCACCCCTTTTCTCTCTCTCTCCCTCTCTCCCTCTCTCGCCATATATCCCGTCCACTCTTTATCTGCATTCCCTTCACCTGTGACACACTGTCCGTCGGAGGCCACCGTCGAATTTCATCTCCACTGTCGAAGGAAATTTTTTGTTTTCCACGCTAACAGCCCCGAGCGCGGAATACGCTGCCGCGTGTGGGTGATTTGTTCTTCCGGTAAAATCAATTGGTCACTGGGGGAATAAACTGTCGCAACCATCGAACGCGATCACGCGACGTGTCTCGTATCGTCGCGTCGCGCTCGCTATAGCCGGTGCACAATTTCGTCGGGGAAAAAAACGAAAATTCCGCGAGCCGACTGTCTCGAACAGTACAGGGCTCGCGGTGACCATGAGAAGCGGCGCGAAGTTCAGGATCAAGGAGTGGAGCGGAAGGTGGCGTATCGAGCGGGCCAAATTCGCGTGACACCTGGCCGTTTACGCGAGCGTGTAATTATCGTCCTAACCGGCGTGCGCGGCCATACTTTTCGCGACGTTTCAGCGAGAGAAGTGAATAATCAAAGACCAGAACCGGCGACAAGGCTTATTTTCGCGATCGGCTAGCCAGCGCCGCGAGACTGGGACATTAACGACGCGA
The DNA here is from genome assembly GCF_001483705.2 of Eufriesea mexicana. Classification (NCBI taxonomy): domain Eukaryota; kingdom Metazoa; phylum Arthropoda; class Insecta; order Hymenoptera; family Apidae; genus Eufriesea; species Eufriesea mexicana. The sequence goes on from NW_016909100.1 coordinate 287,121, forward strand.
GATTTAACGCGCCGCGACTCGCCACACCAGGTGAGTGATTCTTTACGAGTTCGCGATTCCCGTGTCGTTGGAACAAAGAAAAATGAAAACGAGGAAGAAAGCGGGGGGTCGGAGGGAGGGAAGCAACGGCTGATAATAATATCTCGGTGTCGTGACGGGCAACCATAAAAAGCCGCGCGTAATTGTTGTCGTCGTTGGTAATTACACGTATTTCTGCAATACGGACCTCTATCCTGGCTGCCACTCTCGCTCTGTCTCCCTTCCGCCCTGTCCCCCTGTGCTCGGCCCAATCTGACGATCGATGTGCTAAAATCCGAGATAAAGCTCCAACTTTCCCTTCCCTCGTAATTTTCGGTTTTCATATCGAGGAACCGGGCTTCGTGACGAGCAGCCGTAACGAGGGAAACTGCGCGATATTAACGTCCACCATTGTTGATAGTTTTCGCCGAAAAGTGGAAGGTATCTCGCGGCGGAAGAGCACGCTTTTCGCCTGTCCATCGATCCCCTCTGTCAGAATTAAACCGGGTTGCCGGTTCGACGCGACGATCACAGAGTCTGCCGATCTCGAGGAAACTCGTAGGTCGACAGGGACGCGATTTCACGGGGAGCCAGAGGGGATCGCAGCGACCATTAATCCGCGTCGATTCGAGGACTGCGAGGCTGATCGGGAAGAAGGACGTGGGCCGTGAGAGACCTCAACGATCTTTAATCCTCGTGCGTGATTCGGGACTTTATCCCAGCTCCGTAGACGGCAATCGTCGCGTCTTCGCCGTCGAGATTTATTGCCCCGTGGCTTCGGGCAGACGCGAGCAATTTACATTCCTGGGTATACGGCGTACGCCTGGTTCACGGCCGTTTCAAGAGTGTAGCCAATCGTCGGCACGTCTGGAGAGACGGGGGACTAGTCCGCTCGTCGACTCCGCTCGAAATTACCAGGGATTACGGTAGCGGGCCAGTTGCGTGGCTCGAACGTCCGATGAAAAATTCCCTCGCGATCAATCACGCCACTCTCGATCATTTTTATCGTATCAGCTTAACGAGTCATCGTCGAGGGAACAGGCGCATCCGCTGCTAGGAGCCGGAAGTATCACAATGGATTCGAGGAAATCGACGAGCCTTGATCTCTCGAGGACAATGCGTCTGCGTCTTCGCGACGTGGTCGCGATGCAGAAGCTTGGCTCGCGGCTGCATTTACGCGTTTCTCGTCTGACTGGCCGCGTGGACGACGATCGCGACGACTACGACGTCGACGTGAACGAAAAAGATAGCGAAGTCTCGGGGTCAGGCAGCGGAGCCCAGTCTTGATTATTTCGCGAGGCAACGAGGAAAAATTTCGCCGTGGAACGAGCGAGCAGAGTCTTAATGGACCCCCGGTGCGCGCCATTATGCTCAAAGGATGAAAGGGTCCTTCAAAGGATCCTTGGCTCCACTTTCATTTGCATTCGGGATTGGAAGAGGCCAGCCTCTCTGGGCTCTGGGTGGCTCGTCGAGGTAGAAGACGATTATCCCGGCCATGGCCGATGGTCCTGCTCTCGTAATGAAAAATTGGGTCAGCGGGGTTAGGGACGAGAAGCAAGGCTAAAAATGACAAGGACAACGCGGCGGGGAATAAACGACGAGGATCGGGAGAGCGAGCGAACGAGGGGAAGGTTCGACGGGGGGTGACTTCTCGTTGGAACGAAGTAGCCCGAAATTAGTTTACCTTTGGAAAGCAATTTCTTCCTTTTTCTTATCTCGTGGCGCGCCTCGCCACTTCCTGTCGGACGTAAAGACCATTTTTCCGTCGCCAGGCCCTCCCCGTTCCTGCGGGGAGATTGCCGCGGAAACGAAAATAATAAAGGAACTACGCACGATCGAAGAGCAATATCTGCTAACGTCCCGAGTAATATCAGCCACGATTGTTCCCACTTCGTCGTATACCTTTCCACTCCCGCTCCACGTCCCGTATACACTCCGCGGCTTCGCGAGGGATCTCGTGTCCGTAAATCCTATTTACTCTGCAGACTTTTCGAGGCAGAAACTCGCAATCGCGGAATCGATGTTTCTTCCAATAGCTAGCTGCTCGCGTAAGTTTCGGTCTCGTTGTTTAGTCAGGTAACGAAGCTCCCCGGTACGAAGACGCGGACGCGACTCGATCGTCGATACCACTCGCGGACATTGCGGAAACCTCGAGAGGGTCGGATCGGTAATATCTTATCGAATTTTGTCGCAGATGTACCCTTATCGAATCATCGATCTTCCTCTCCTTTTCTGCTCGACGGAGCATCCCGCCGTCTCCTTATCTCGTAACGCTTCAATTTTCACCAGCGACATCACCGTGAAAAATCGCCGACCATCGCGCGAGCAACTTTCCTCCCCTACGATTTCTTTCCATCGCGAATTCCAACAGCGGAAGTATCATTATTTCGGGACTAAATTCGCGCACGCGCGCGATGACTTTTCGTCTCGTCGGATTAATCCTTATAAATCAACCGGCAGTCGCAAGTTTTTCCGATTCCTCTGGAAGCCTGAAGCGGCACACGAGCGGAACGGCAGGAAGGGAATTGATGACGCTCATAATTCGCAACCCCCGTCAAGCTGCTCCGCCCGTGTTTGGATTGGCATAATCCGACGGCTTAGCGTCCGAACGACTGTAGCGGACATTTATCTCGCGCCCGAACTCGGGATTATCGTCGAATGATCTTTTTTCAGCCGCGTAACCAGCCGTAGGTAGCGGATTAATTACGAGCAAACGCTTTCTTAGTCGCGATAAGGACTCGGAATCTGCACACCCCCGAGAATCGATTCCCTCGCTTAATTTCTAGCCTCGACTTCTCATCCCGACGGCATCCCCGAAATCTTCTCCCTCGATGCCTTGGCAATTAAATCAAAGGTAAAGTCGTTGCCAACTTTTCGCTACTCGGTCCCGAGGATTCTCATCGAGGGGGAGGCTCACTCGGGGGGGTTGGAACAGGTAGGCGTCGACGAACGGGTGTAACCGAGTAAACCGCGCGATTCCAAGTTTCTTCCTTTCCGCGTCTCCAGACGTCGCGACGTTGAGCGTCCAACACGTACATCCGCCATTATACAGCCATTACTACGCCACAGCGTTGTACGGAACCGAGACCACGCTAAAGTAGCGTGAGGCACGCGTCTGCCGTGCCGCCATGGTTGCTTGACTGACAACCCTAACCGACCGGTTCATCGTGGTAATATCGCGTTATGGATTTCGTTACCACGACGTCGTAGCTTCCGAGGAAACCGTGGCATTCCAGACCACCGCGAGATAAACGACATACCTATCGACCGGAAGTGCAGGGAATGCCGCGACTCGCGTGTATCGCGGAGGATTTTTAATTCGGAATAGCTCGAGAATTTCGGTTAGCGAGGGTGTCGAGCAGAAGAGCATAGGGGTGGAAGTCGAAGTGGACGAGGTGTAAACGAAGGGTCGATTTCGCGAGAAAGGGGTTGCTCCGGTCTATTCACCGTGCGTGCTTCTTTATCGCGGGTGAAAGTAGCAAGCCACCACGGGGATGAAAATCTTCCGGCATTCCGTGTCTCCGAATTGCGTCGTTCCAGCGAACCCGCGCTCCGTGGCGGATTGCGTGCTCCTCGTCTGAGGAAAATCGCATTTGTCGGTGGCCGCACCCCTGACGAAGGGTGGTCTCCGCCCCTGACCCATTTCGCGACGCAAATTTCGTTCGAATGGCCCGGAGCACTCCGCGTTACGAATTCCAGCGCTCCGCCGCGACTTTCACCCTCGGATGTTCGCCTGCAGGCCGATTTCAGATACGTCGGTGCGTCTAGGCGGAGAGCGAAGATAAGGTCGCTGTTTGGCCCGGGGTCGGTCTCCGAGCGCGGCGCGCAGTGGTCTAAATTTCGAGTCGACGAGTGAAAGGCCCCCATCCGGTCGGGTCTCGTTATCGAACGCTTTATCTTCGAGCTGGAGGGCGCGTAATAACGGGGCTCAGCGTTCGACCGTAAGTCGATCCGAGTTGGAGGATGTGGGTTAAGTTTCCAGTTCCGCGACCGGTAAATCAGAAACTTGCGGCACACGGGCTCCCTCGGCTCGATATTTAGTCTAATTATTATTGAACTGAAACCGCGCACTCGGGCGCCAACAGTTTCCGCAACTATATCGCCCAGTTCTCGTCGGTTCCCGCCGGTGCCGGCGAATTTTCGCGTGTTTACCTGGCTAAAGGACGCCGACGACCCCTTGCCTCCTGATGAAACGCGTGCTCAAAGCGTGGCCAGATTCGTTAAGCGTCTTCCGTTTGCGCAAGGTTAATGTAAACGGATCGAACAAAGAGCAAGCCTAGAGTCCGCAACGCGAAACAAGCCAGCGGATTATTTTCCCATAATTCGAAATGAAATTTCGTACCCGGTCCATCGCGTCTTCGGATAACCTGCCTTTGCTATCCCCGTACATGGGATTTAATTTCCGTTCGATTTACCGGAAACGCGGAATTTCGCGCTACTTGGTGACGTTCCTCGAATAACGAATTCGCGAGATTCAATGAAAAATCCGAATTACGATCGCATTTGCATAAACCGTGCCCCGGCTCCATTATCGCGCGGCGATGGAAAAAAGCTGCTGCCGGGAATTTGATTACCGGCAGGAAATCGTTAACACGCTGGAAATCGATTACGTCCGCGGCTCCTCTTTAAACAATGCCACGCTCGTGGAAAACAGCGCGCGTTAACCGTGTTTTTCGCGATCCGCGCGAGGCGCGGGGAATAATAATACCCGAATGTATTTTCAAGCGAAACGAGACTGGACGCGAACGAAACGTAGGGAGCACGAAATCGATAGCCTTTTTACCTGGCCATTTGCCTTCGATTCGATGGTCCGTTGCTAGTTACGTTACACCGGGAAATCGGGGAGGGCAGCGTAAAAGTTGGCCGAGTGGCGGCGCTGTGAAACGGACGATTAACTTCTTTCGTACGGCGGGAGACAAGCGTGTCGAGGAAGTTCCTTATCAAGCGTGTCGGATAAAGTCGTTAGGCGAGACAGAGAGGCATTAATAGCCGAAATCGATCGACGCGGGACTCGCCTCGGGCCAGGTTCCTCGATGACGTTACTACCGTTTTAACGAAGGGGTTGCCCGCCATCAAGGAATCGCGTTTTCCCTGCAGACGATGATTATTTAGATTATCCTGCGCGATCGTCGAGTAATCTCCGTACGGTAAAAGGGGCGAGAAGAGAGAGAGAGAGAGAGAGAGAGAGAGGAAGGAGCCTCGCAATCGCTTTGATGACATTCGTCTTGGAGGCAGGAATATCCCCCCAGGGCTGCGTTTCGTCTCTCTTATAACGGGGCGAAGCCGGCTCTTGTCGCGATTAAAAGCCAAAGCGCAGTTCGATTAATTCCGGTTATTTGCGTCGAATCGATCGGCTGGAACGCCGTGGATGGTTTATTTGTCTCGCCCTGCAGCTGCCTGTTTCAACCGCGTACCGGCGAACCGTTTCGCGACTTGCTCGCGCGCCCATCGACACGCGAGGGGGTGGCTTCGAGCATCTTCGTGGCTCGTTCTCCTCTTTAATTCGATACGCGTTCGATGCTGCACCACCGGTGCAGAACAGGTGGCTCGAGAGCTTGCAATCTCCCCTGGCACTCGTGATCCGAGTCGTCGCACGATGATCCTTGACCAACGAAGAACGCATCCAGCGATTTCTTTGACGCGCGACAATACGCTCGAGAGTGCCACGAGAGGAAACACTCCGCGAGCACTCTTCTGGTCTCGAGACACTCGCGAGGTTATGGCAAACTTCGAGGCAGTCATCGACGACACGCGGCAGGATCGTAAATTGGCAGATAATGGCCGCCGGTGCCATAAAACATTTCTACGCTTTAACGTCCGTCCGGGAAATGACAGCGGGATCGCCGTGCAAGGCAGGGCGCGACTCGTTCCCGTTTGGACGTTGCGAAATTAACGGCAGCCTTCCGGCCGCCGACCCGTTTCCGGGCCTCGGTCAAAAGCGAGAAACTGCGTCGAATCGACGCCTCGGAACGGGACCGCCAAGCCTCAGAGGGACCACGTCGGCCAATAGGGACAACGATGATCTTCCTGATCGCCTGCACGAAAATAAGCGAGCGGAAAGCGGGGAAACCGGCGAGCGCCGACTTTAATTCCAGGATACGATTTACGCGGGAAATCCGTGGCGCCCCCTCGAGCAGAAGGCCCAAACAAAGGGATGAAGGTTGTTGCACCGGCCTTGAAGGTGGAACACGCGAGATAGAGGGAAGAGTTATAGCGATGGAGGCAGGGAGGCGTGAAATTTAGAGAATCGGTGAATAGAAACGGACAAGTTGGCAGGATGCCTAGGCAGAGCCCAGCAGGGATCATTAGGGTAAGATTGAAGATTACAATGGAGTAAATTGCGAAGACGTATGAGAACGTCCGCCGAGGACACTATTTATACGGGTGTAGCGTCGTCGTTGTCTTTGATTATCCAGCGGGGAGGCAACTTGGCTCCCGTTCCGAACCCGGCCTCGTCGCGTATAATGCACCCGCTCGCGGATATTTACATTTTATTTGCCCATTCTCGTGCACGCCAGTCGTCCCGAAGTTTTCGTTCGACCGGTTTTTGTCGGTTACCGAGGGGTCGAAAGTTTCTTTCGAAAGTGTTCGGCCCGGCCGGAGTGGACGGAGCTAATTAATTCGTGTAAATTTCGCGTGTGCCGCATCGTCGGCGGGGGGGGGGGGGGGGGGGGGGGGGGGGGGGGGGGGGGGAAAGGGGGG
>NW_016909100.1:293910-363636 GCF_001483705.2 Eufriesea mexicana
ACGGGGAGGACGAGAGAAGAGAAAGAGGGGACGCGACGAATCGGTGGCGGCGAACTTCGATGCCTTTGAAGTTTTCCCCGATCGCCGGTGGAGTCAGGCCAACCGGAATTTTCTCCGGCGTGTTTTATCGACGGTCGCGACCGGTTGCAGGTCCGCCGAGAGGAATCCGGCATCCGCGACGGGCATTCTCGCGCGCACGAGAGGGACAAAGGCCGAGAGGAGAGGGGACAGAGACGTTCCCGCGTCGGGGGTTCTTGGAGTCGTTCGTGCGGAACAGATATCCAGTCCCGAAATCAGCCTCGTTACCAGATATATGTGCACGGCAGGCCAGAAAGAAGGAGAGCGGAGAACGAGCGAGGGAGACGGGAAGACAGAGTGATTCGCGCGAATACATGCAAAACGGGGGGAACCAGGGGAGGCAGCAGGATGGAGAGAAAAAAAGAGTAGCGGCGAGAATAGAGGGAGTGGGGGCAATCGATACGCAGAGTTTTCTCAATAAGACTGGAAGGAACTATTTTATTTCCGGTCGTTCGATCGCTGGCACTCGGTCTTTTCACGGTAAACTACCACGTACAGAGACGTTGGCGGAAAAGGAAAAGGCATCCACCAGCGGGGGGTGAAGAACGAAGGACGAGCGGAGAAAGAGAGAGGTGAAAGCGAGCGGAGCGCCTCTTTTCCGTGCAGCCCCGTGTCCCCGGCCAGGCCGTTCCGTATGCAAAAGATAGAACGTGCGCCGCAATCTGAACGAAATCTCGAAACGCAATTTCCTGAACGACCGACCGAACGGACGTCGCGTCGCGCATCGACTGTCCGCTGTATCACCGATCGAACATCGATCTCCGAGCTACGCGAATGCGGCTTTAACGATGCACCCGTGCATCCCACACTTTACACCGATCACCTTCCGTCCCCGTTGTTGCTTTTCCCGTCGCGCGGCGAGCCCTATTTTACAAGGGGGGCGCGCGCTGATCCCTGACTATCCCTGACTATCCCTCGGCAGAGTCTTTCGCTTCCGGTGCGAGTTGATCGCGCGATGCCAGGGAACACAGTGCACTCCGAGAAACCGAGGAGAGATTAGTCTCTCGAGACAGTCGCAGTAATTTGCCACTCGTAAGTACGAAATCGATACCGTCTCTCTAGCCGTCGCGAATCAGCGTCGATCGTTTATCCCGACGAATCGGATCGACGGTATCGAAACAGGGAGGAATGGAGACGCGAAGCTTGGCGTCTCGTCTTATCAAAGTTCATCAACCCGGTGTTGTATTAGTTTCTCTCGGGCAGGCGGCTTTAAACGCGGCAGGAGCTGCACGGTGGTTCATTGAACCAGATCGGTTAATGTGGGTCGTCGTAATTCTAGACCCGCCGTCTATTTTCCGGCCGAAGCTGTCCATCGGATAATTCTGATGAGGCTATTGTTCGCTCGGCAGAAGATTTCATTCGTTACGTAACGTTAACCTATTCCAGCGAATTCGCTGGACGTTCGCCTCGAGAGGAACGATCTATTCTCGTCTAACTACTCTTTACTCCGGCTCCTATGGAGCAACGACCCCTATATAGACTTCTATAATGCCTGCCGATTAACGGACCCCAGCGCCATTTTTTTTCCCCCCAGTTTTAAATACGCCCCTCCTCTTTCGGTTCCAGGTGAAGGTAATGCTGAAGGTATCGTCCGGAGAAGGCGGCAGCTTCTTCAACGCCGACAAGAGGAAGAAACAGGTGACGCTGGTGGACCCAACGACCGGACAATCTTCGTCGGCGGACGATCGCAGGCCGACCGTGGCAGCGCCCAAGATGTTTGCCTTCGACGCGATATTTACCGAGGAGGACTCTCAGGTACGCTCTCGGGTTCCCTCGACGATTGGTCGATAATTCGGAAACAACGATTTTTATCGCGATCTGCCACTCGCGCTCGCGCCCTTCGAGTCCCCCTCGAAGACGCGCAATTCCACGACCAAGAGTCCTCCTGGCTCTCTCGCGAGCGGCGGGATCGTTTTTCCACGGCTGTTCGGCGCTAGCATCGGACTTCTCGAGCCTCGCTACCAAGATAAATAGGGAAAGACGACTCGCGTTCATCCTAGAGACGCAGGAGACGTCCCTGCCGGGCGCATAACTAAACTAATTTTCCGACCTCTAAACTCCACCTCCCGACAGGAAAATCCAACCTCCCCGATCCCTCTCCGCCCCGCGAACCCTCGGGCGAGCGTTGCTTCTTGCTCGTGACTTCTCCTTCCTCCGTGCAGGCAGATCGAATCGAAGCCTCGATGGTTATTTCCGAATTTTCCCACTGTCTTTCGCAGTCGAAAATTTCCCATTCCCGCGTTCATCCCGCGTTTATTTCGCGTCACCGTCGTCGCCTCGCGAAAATGGATGTCCTCGCGAACGCGAGATTCCGCCAATCACCGGCGTCGCTACTAAATCTTCGTTTGCATCCGCGACTCCTTCGCGGCTTCGCGCCGTTACTCCGGTCCCGGGGAAAATGGAAAACCAGCGTCAGATCGATCACCGTCTCCGGTCTGACCGGACCAGCCGCGAAGACAACGAGGTCGGCCGATTCTTTTCCCGCTGCTCCGCTACCGTGGTGAAGTTTATTGCCGTGGCATTGATGAACGACATCGCCGCGGCGGATGTCATCGGGGAGCGCGGCGTTACTATATCGCGGATGCATGCACGGTAACGCGGACGTGTATATACGTGCACCGAGATATTTCGATGCTCTCCGGGGACATTATCGAGCGTCGGATTCAAATGAGCCCGGAGCTACTCGGTTTTCCCGGCTCTTCCCCCTTCCGCCCCGCGCCAGCCCCGCTATCCCACGCCGACTGCCAGTCCTCTCCAGGGACTAGCCCTTCGTTCCCCGCCAGCCACGCGTTCCTCTGGCCCTTTGACGCGAGGCGCACCCCTATCCGGCAGTGTTTAGAAGAACCAGGCAAAGCGATCGATTGATTCGATCAAATGTCCGCGTCGGTCGCGACGATTGTCATCCAAAGTCACAATGGCCGCCCTACCCTCCCTGGCTTCTCTATTTTCTTCTCTTTTCGCCTTTCTCCTCCCCCATCCTCCCTATTTCGGTTCTCCACCGCGCCCACAGTTCCTCCGAACTGGCCAAAGTTCCAAGTCGAGTCATAGAAGAGGGACACACAGCACGCAGGGAGAATGTGTGCCCTGTCACAGAGGGGGACGGTTCGTCCTTTTCGACCACCGCCCGTCAAATGCAGCCCCGTGTGAATATTTTACAACCGGCGCGGACCGATGCCGGCCCGAAAGTGCTTCATCTTTAACCAGTCCCTCGCTCGCCTCTTCCGTTTTTCCGCCTGTCCGTCGCGACGCGTGTACCCCCCGCTCTGTGCATGCAATTCGGGATAGTTTCGCGCGTGGCTTTCGCTTTTAGCATTTCCGATTGTCGTTCGTACTCCATTCGATCTCTCCGTTACGACGCGATCGATATTCCCAGATCGATCGACGACACGGGGGCGAGTTTGAAAAACGCGCGTTCCACCAGATGGAATTACACGCGGGGAAACGTAATCCAGCCCGTGCGCAATTCTCGTGGACCGATGATCTTTGGCCAACGGATACCTTTGCCATCCGAGTCCGCAAATACGCGAACCGCGGACGCCGGACCGCCGTGTGTGGAGACGCGTCCCGATATAACGCGCAAACAGACAGCGGCCGCTGGATTATGGGTCAGTCGTAAATTAACGTGGTCCATCGGAGCTATCGGTCGTTGAATGCAACCCGTTGGTGCCACTTGGTGCCGAGCCGAAACGCGCGAAATTCGCGGCGCAGGGAGCGGGATCCGTGCCACCTGGCAGAGCCATGAAATAATTACTCGAGGGGTAACTTTGCTCCGGAGTGGAATCGTCACCCGACGCGAATTCAACGTCGACTGCGAGCGTTCCCGTAAATGTGCCCGTGTTGGAAGTTTCGCGGAAGACTAACGTTGTTGAACTTCCGTCTGCGCGATGGGAAAGAAACATCGGGGGTAGGGGGTGGAAAGTTGCCGGCAGACTAGCATCGCGGGTAGAAATAGCGAGGGAAACTGACGTTACGACGACTAAGCCGAATCCTCGATAAATTCGTAATATCGCTGGCTGTCAGGTCCATTCATCCTCGCGAGTTGCGGCCATTACGTAAGAGTAGACACGTACAGGTTGCCGGCGTCGGGGTAGTTTCGCGTTCGCTCAAAGTTTATTTCCGCGGAGCCAGCGCCGGGGAAAAAGGCGGAGAAGAAAGGACGACGTTTCGGAGGGAAATGTCTTTGAAGTTCCAATTTGTTCGACGCTCCTGCGACGCGCCGAGGCGCGAGGCGTCGTTACGCCAACGCAGCCGGGTGGCGTGGTTTTCGGAGCCGGCAATTTGCCAACGGTAATACCTCGCACTTCCGAATCGCGTTACGCTCGCGTTGCGAAGATTCCCAACCGCGCTGCTATTCGCGGCTACCGCTTCCCGAATAGGATCAGCCGCGTCGGGATGAAGCTGGAATTTTAAATTCCACCGTATTTTTCATCTCGATGGGTAATCGGCTAAACAACGGGATAGCGCAATCCGTGGACCCTCGCGACATTTAACTCGCATCCTTTCGAACCTTCACCACTGTCGAAACACCCGAGCCACGTATACTATTCCCTACCTTCACCCCTAAAGACGGAAGACCCGATTCGAGGAAACAACGGTTTACTCCTTTACGACCAGCGTCCCACGACACTAGGATCTCTTGAAACGCCACTCGAGCTAGTCTTACAAGGACGGTACAAGTGCTTCGGGTCATTGATTTAGTTGAAACTTTGCCATCCAGTTCGAGAAAACGTACCATTGTAGGGGCAACTGCTCGATAGTTTTCGAGATGTTTATGATTAAGGATTTAGTATTCTTGGCTAGAGAATTCGTCCGAATAGTTATCGATAGTTACCAAGTGTCGCTGCAGTCTAACGGCAACATCCGAAAATTGCAATCAGCGTAGGAATTGTCGCAGCCGCGGTGGTCATTCAAAGCTTAAACGCGATTTTCGTTCATAACGACGCTGGCAATAAGGATATATAATAAAACAGTCCACCATTTATCTTGGGACGTGCGGTCCTGGGGCCGCATATACGTGTTCCTCGGCCATAGCAACGCGTTTACGTAGGACACGCTTACGAGTCCCTCGGCTCTATCAGTTATTTCCGCGAACGCAAACATGCGGCGTTCGTTCGCAAAGGGTTAAAAAAGGTTCGGACGAAACGCAATCAGCGAAGAGATGGCGCTCTTGCGTCGTACAAAGCCGCGTCTCTCGTCCCGACGACGGAATTATAATCTCGGAGGCGCGAAACAAACCTCGTGCCAGCGCGGTCAGGATACTTATCCGTCAACAGAGGACGAGGAGAAAGGCTGTCGATCTCAGGTGTCTCGACAGCGTCGGAGGAAAAGGAAGCGAAGTGTGCTCGAAGCTCGGCACGCTCACGGATCCGTTCGGTGTGCAAATGAAACCTGGCCAAATTAATTGAACATCCATCTCAATTACGGGGCTCCGTAGGTGAATACGCCGGACTAGACGCGTTCCCGTTCGAGATCTTACGGGTGTGTACACCGCGTATATCGCCGCTGGCCGCCGACAATTCTATCCCCGCGGACGATGCTGCAGGACAATGCATCCTGGACAGAATAATTCACTGGAGCCATTATGGTCGGTCCAGGACAAGGGCTTTATTATTGACTTACGACTAATAGTCACGCTGTGGATTACGCGCGTGTGTACGGTGTGCGGTACGCGCTTGCGTACACACTGTCTCTCTCTTTCTCTTCCCACCTGGCATCTGTCGATTCCCGCTGCTCCTCTCTCGCTCCCTCTCCCCGTCGTCTGCGTTTTACTTTCTCTGTCTGTACGAGCAACGATGTCGGCGGCGGCGGCGGCGGCAGCAGCAGTAGCAGGTTCCCTTCTCTCGCGGCGTGGCTTCGATCTCTATTGCTCATTTCCCAGCGAATGCTAATCGAACGGACCGCGGTGGAACGCCTGGAAATTCACGGTGCGTGGCTTCTTGTTCTCCTCGGCGGCTTTCCGGGTGTCCGCACGAAAATGGATCGGTCGCGCGTCTTCCCACCCTACCCTGAGCCGCGCAGACGGGATTAGCCGATCCAGGCGTATCGACGCCGGATTCTTATTAAATCGTCGAGGCGGAGGCCGTCGAATTCTTATTAAGAGGAGAAAAATCCACCGGTACCTTTCCGCCGCTCCTCTCTAATTTGCCGCCCGGTTTCGATTATGGAGATTACCGAAAAATTATGCTCGACCCTCCACGAACTCGCCCCGCGAGATTAAAGCGGGGGGTTCGTGTTTGTGCTCGAATCGTTCCCGGGATTGGACGGGTTCGTGTTTTTACGTTTCCACGGGAATAAACGCAGTTGAGCATCGGGAATACGCGAGCGCGTGTTCTTTATTCCGGGATAGTTCGAATCACGCGCCATTATTTTCCACGTCCGCCGTTCGAATCCGTTTGTGAATCGTCACGTGTCGATCGACAAAGCCCAACGCGCGCTTCCGTTAATCAGAATTCGTTGGCCGCGCGGCGCGGTGCGGTCTAGACTCGCGCCATTATTCCTAGACTCGGCACACGCACCCGTCGATCAACCATTCCGTCTGTGAGCGTTCCTCTTTGAGGACGTTTGCCGTGTAATCGTTGCACACTTGGGCGACGTTGGAAAAATCAACGCGACCCTCGATCGGTCGTGATCTGTCCGGTGAATAAGCATCCCTCGAATAGGGGTTGATAGCGACGTTCTAACGGCACGAGGAGCCATGCTAATCTGTAAACCAATCATACGGGCCCGTGGAACGGATCCATCCCAATTGGCCGCATCTATATTCCTTGTTCTGCCTCGTGTCCGGATCCGTCCGACCGGATCTTCGCGTAGTCCGTCCGGACGACGCATTTCCATATTACAGTAAGATTAATTCGGGCCACGAGCCGGGCTTCGGGAAGCGTTGATGAAGTTTGGCAGGTGTCTGACACGCGTCAGCCGTCCTAAAAGCGAGACGTCACTCGCCGGGAGATCGTGCATTCCGCTCGGCAACGTGGTCCTGTGTGCCCCTCTTCTCACCCGCGGCTTCGCACGTGCACTTTCCATCCCCGAGATCGTTAGGAAGTCGCGGGAAAAAGCACTTTTCCCCGTTTACCCGGTACGCGCGATTTTCCATATCGTCCCGACGAAACTCTTTTAATTATTTTTAACAACCACTGTTTCAAGCGTTCGGAAATTCGTCGGCAAAAGGAGGAGCGCGTCACGCCGGCCGACCGAGCTCGGAGGAGAGCTGGAAACGAAACGCGGATAGGGTTACTAACGATTTCGATTTTCCATCGGTCAAACCGAGCGTTGGATTTCCCGAATGCTTTTTTGATCCGACCAGTCACCGCGCGCCTCGCGACTAGGGTGGCCCCGTTGCTTTTCCAACGGGCCAACGCGGGGGTGCCCTCTCGTTTGCTCCCTAGGCGCCAATGACGCCAATCTCCCGTGTAAATCGCGACATATTTCACCGACTTCGAGGTCGCTCTCGCCTCACCCTCTCTCTTCTCCCTTCTACCGCTTTATCTCTTTATTTCTCTCTCTCTCTCTCTCCCTCGCGTGCTTCCGCTTTGACAAGCTCGTGATCGGTCTTACCGCGGCGGATAAAGAGTCCTCTTCTTTAGCCGATATCCCGAGGGTTAGCGCGTCTCGTGGAACTCGGTGCGCGAGTCGACGAGCTGAAAACAGCGCGTCGAGCCAAAGACGGATCGCCATCGAGCGCGTGCATGCTCGATATTTCTCGGAAAGTTTTTAAAATCGCGATTTCGTCGCGCTCGATGGAACCTCTCGTCGAATCCTGCTACTGGAATATTCCGCGAGGGTATGGAGGGTATCGACGAATCGAACGAGTAGTCGGCTCGCGTGGAATATTTTCGGACGGTTCGATCGAATCGGAATTTATTTATAAGCGAGTAAGTCGCCGAACGAATCACGGTGCGGTGAACAAAAACCGGATGTCACGCATATGGCGATGCAATTTTCGGAATTATCGGCTCGTGAACGAGCGCGGGCGTTGGACGCGCGCGTCCGCGTCCGCGTCGCACGCATCGCCGCTCGTAGACGCGAAGAGCGAAAAGCACCCCCTCAGGCCTGTTTGTTTTTGATACGGTTTTCATCGAACGACGCCGCGACGCCGCGATGCTCCACGCGCCAGCTGCGTCTACATGCAAATGGTAAACCGCCTACTTTCCTCCGATGGCACAGGTAATAGTCTCCGCGGCGTAACGAGATCGTAAAATCGGCCAAGTGTCGACCGGTCGCGCGCGTGTAATTCGCGCGGTATCGCGTAATTGAGCGCGTAATTTTCTAGTTTAATTCCATTTTATCCATCCGCCGCTGCGAGCACGCGGAACGCTCCGTGGAATCTCGCAGGACCTAAACTCGTAACGTTCGGTTTAACGTTATTCCTCGCCTTTTTCCCCGCGAAATTTTATCGCCGAATTATGTTTTCCTCTATTGTTCGATTTATTACCGTCAATCGTAGAACACTACGCTGGGGTACTGTTTTGTATCGCGTATTATTGCCCCGCAGCTCGTTTTACGACCTTTTACGAATTTACGACCGACAATTAGCGATGGTACGAAGTGCGTGTTATCGACAGGATAGCTAGTATTTTTCATGTCCTCTTTATGGACTTTGTAATTATACAGATTGGCTGTTTTCGACGGTATAACGGCACAATCGACAAACACGATTTTCGTAGCCGTTCACGCAATTAACCGATAGTAATTGCGCTGGCGGATGTTATTCCGCGAGCATAGTTGACAGGCACATCATAGGCTGATAATTTGAATTCAACGTGATTTTCCGGCGGGCAAACTAACTTCATCAACGTCTATTCCAATAACCGATTTGACAAAGTTCAACGAGCACGAGCCGGTGCAGCGTTTCCTCTCCTTCCTCGTGGATACCTTCGTTCGTTTTGACTTGCCGAGCGTTCCGCGAGGACTCGCGCCGATTCCTCGTCGAAGGAGGCGAGCCGAAGCGGAAAGGAAGTGCGAGTAACGAGGAGCAGAGAGCGCCGCGGGTTTAAGAAAATGGAGGCGGCTGCGACACCTGTTTCGTCCGGCGTAGGAGGAGGCATCTGGAAACTTGCGAATTAAGAGATTCGCGAAAGGGGGTCATTCGATTATTTCCAGCCATTAAAAGGCCCCCGCGTTCCTTCACGGCGACACCCCATCGCGAACGACACTCCTTTTCCCCGTAGCTTCTTTCCGAACTTTCTTACACGAGTTTTACATTTCGCCGAGGAGGGTGACGAAGAAGGAGAAAGAGGAGGGGAGAGAGAGAGAGAGAGAGAGAGAGAGAGAAATGTCAGTGGTAGAGAGAAAGTGGAGGGTGCGAAGGAGGAGCGTAGCTGGAACTTGGTCCTCGCCGACGAAGAAGCTTGTCTCGGGCCACGAGCATCGACAACCCCCTGTCCGCCTCTCCTTTCGACCCTTCTCGATGTCATTGCTATTCCACGCGGCGACGCCAATATTGCGTTACTAGAACGCGTCCTGCAAGTGGAATCGACGCGACGCAGGCCACGATGACACCGGGCAACGCCGCTTGTAAGTCACACCGCGACGCCTCCTACCCCCTTTTAATTTACACTCGCCGAAATTAATGTCCCTCGCTTCGACCCTCTCTCCGACCACGCGTAATTGAGACACCACCCGCTTCGCGGTCGATTTTTTTCAATCGTTCCACGGGGGTTGGTCGGAGTGCGCTGCCTCGAGAGATAGGAAATTCTCGTCGCGAACCAGTTGAGAAGGTTCTTCCTGCAAATTTCGGTTCGTTTCCTTGAGCGTTTCCGGGATAGACGGTGAGAGCTCGTCTCGCGTTTCTCGACCGGGACATTTTCATGGGAATTTTTTTTACGACGCGTCTGGGTTCGTCGTAACCTCGTCGTACGGAAATTCCCCGAGGAAGAGGAGGGTACGCGCGTGCGACGAGAAAGAAGCGAAACTGGGTACACGGTGGTTCCCGGCTTATGTCGATTATTCGATATTTCCGAAAGGCGGTTTTATTTCGACGATGCGGGTTAACGAACGCGAGTTGGAAACGCGATACGGCGACGAAGAAAATCGAACGGGCTCGCGCAGCGGCGGAAAAGAATTGAAATTCAACGCATTATCAAGCGTACGAGCAACGGCCGCCGAGGGGATGTTTCCCGCGCGGTAAAACGACGAGCCAACCCTTCGTTCCTCTCAATTCCGAGCGGGATCGCGGAATCAAGTGTTTGAGATTATGACGGAGGCTTCGGTCACGTATTTCATTAACCGTGATGCCGTCGGTTCCGCTAGGCAGGCGAGCGCAGAGGGAGAGAGAGTGGCGGATCTCTCGAGGGTGCAGGTAGCCGCGAAATATGTTTGCTTTGCGTTACATCCCCCCGGGATGATCCCGTTATAATTATGAATGTCCTTGTTGTCCCGCGGACCTCTTCTTCGCCTCTTCCAGCACCCTCCTCCTCCGCCCCGGTTAATCTCGTCGGGGATTTTGACGCGCGTTTTCGTCCCTTTTCCAAACGCGCCGATCGTTTTCCCGATTAAAGCGGATAAGTCGCGTATCGCGTTCCCGCCTATCGATAGAAATCCTTTTTCCTTCCCCCTCTCGCTGCTTTTCCACCTCTATCCGGCACGATTCTATCCACCGGTGGGCGTGCTTGGAAACGAGCAGCGACAGATTGGAATTACCATATTGGAAGAGGGACTGGACTCCTTATTTCCGTTTCCTTTCGAGCAGAGGCAGAAAAAAAAACGCTGCCTGAAGGGTTTCTTCTATCCAAATCGCTCGTTCCTACCTTCCCTACAGCCCTCCTCTACTCGCGTTGTCCCCGCCACGCTCCTGGGAAACTATCTCTGCCATTCTCCTTCTTACTCTCACCCTTTCTTCGCTCGCTCAAATTCTGCTCTCGCCACCGACCTTTCATCTCCCCTTTTCCATCTCGGGCCTCGAGATTCATCCGATTCTCGTCCACGAAGATTTCAATCTTGTTTGGTCGAGGTATCGACACGTCCTCATCTTCCTCTCGATATTCTCGGCAACCTGCTCCCCTTCCCTCCGCGTCTCCCACCCTCCGCACCCACCCCTTCTGGCCGCGAAACGTTTGCTAACCTTCGCGAGAGTAAAAGAGAGGACCGGTCGATGTCTCTATCGATCGGTCAGAACGAATCGAGTTCGAGCTCCAAGGAAATTCCCGGTTGCTTCCGCAGGAAATTCGCGGAACCCCCCAAACTAGAGGCACCCTCCGACTCATTCGCACCCTCTTCCATCGCCGTTCTTTCTCTCCTTTTCAGCCGCGAGGTCGTCCGACGACCGCTCGCGGGTTACGAATCCGTGTAACGAGAAACGAACGCAGCCTGGCGAAAGGCGAAGGAACGAGAACCGAAACCTGCCCGTTGTCGCGCCCTCTCCCCGCACCGGGAAAGACTTTTCCAGTCTATGAATATATTAAAAGCAAACAAAGCCGCTCCTCCCGTAATCCTCGCGGCCTCCTCTCTCGCGCCGCCTTCGCTCGGAGCGTCGTCTGCGTTTTACTTTCTCTGTCTGTACGAGCAACGATGTCGGCGGCGGCGGCAGCAGCAGCAGTAGCAGGTTCCCTTCTCTCGCGGCGTGGCTTCGATCTCTATTGCTCATTTCCCAGCGAATGCTAATCGAACGGACCGCGGTGGAACGCCTGGAAATTCACGGTGCGTGGCTTCTTGTTCTCCTCGGCGGCTTTCCGGGTGTCCGCACGAAAATGGATCGGTCGCGCGTCTTCCCACCCTACCCTGAGCCGCGCAGACGGGATTAGCCGATCCAGGCGTATCGACGCCGGATTCTTATTAAATCGTCGAGGCGGAGGCCGTCGAATTCTTATTAAGAGGAGAAAAATCCACCGGTACCTTTCCGCCGCTCCTCTCTAATTTGCCGCCCGGTTTCGATTATGGAGATTACCGAAAAATTATGCTCGACCCTCCACGAACTCGCCCCGCGAGATTAAAGCGGGGGGTTCGTGTTTGTGCTCGAATCGTTCCCGGGATTGGACGGGTTCGTGTTTTTACGTTTCCACGGGAATAAACGCAGTTGAGCATCGGGAATACGCGAGCGCGTGTTCTTTATTCCGGGATAGTTCGAATCACGCGCCATTATTTTCCACGTCCGCCGTTCGAATCCGTTTGTGAATCGTCACGTGTCGATCGACAAAGCCCAACGCGCGCTTCCGTTAATCAGAATTCGTTGGCCGCGCGGCGCGGTGCGGTCTAGACTCGCGCCATTATTCCTAGACTCGGCACACGCACCCGTCGATCAACCATTCCGTCTGTGAGCGTTCCTCTTTGAGGACGTTTGCCGTGTAATCGTTGCACACTTGGGCGACGTTGGAAAAATCAACGCGACCCTCGATCGGTCGTGATCTGTCCGGTGAATAAGCATCCCTCGAATAGGGGTTGATAGCGACGTTCTAACGGCACGAGGAGCCATGCTAATCTGTAAACCAATCATACGGGCCCGTGGAACGGATCCATCCCAATTGGCCGCATCTATATTCCTTGTTCTGCCTCGTGTCCGGATCCGTCCGACCGGATCTTCGCGTAGTCCGTCCGGACGACGCATTTCCATATTACAGTAAGATTAATTCGGGCCACGAGCCGGGCTTCGGGAAGCGTTGATGAAGTTTGGCAGGTGTCTGACACGCGTCAGCCGTCCTAAAAGCGAGACGTCACTCGCCGGGAGATCGTGCATTCCGCTCGGCAACGTGGTCCTGTGTGCCCCTCTTCTCACCCGCGGCTTCGCACGTGCACTTTCCATCCCCGAGATCGTTAGGAAGTCGCGGGAAAAAGCACTTTTCCCCGTTTACCCGGTACGCGCGATTTTCCATATCGTCCCGACGAAACTCTTTTAATTATTTTTAACAACCACTGTTTCAAGCGTTCGGAAATTCGTCGGCAAAAGGAGGAGCGCGTCACGCCGGCCGACCGAGCTCGGAGGAGAGCTGGAAACGAAACGCGGATAGGGTTACTAACGATTTCGATTTTCCATCGGTCAAACCGAGCGTTGGATTTCCCGAATGCTTTTTTGATCCGACCAGTCACCGCGCGCCTCGCGACTAGGGTGGCCCCGTTGCTTTTCCAACGGGCCAACGCGGGGGTGCCCTCTCGTTTGCTCCCTAGGCGCCAATGACGCCAATCTCCCGTGTAAATCGCGACATATTTCACCGACTTCGAGGTCGCTCTCGCCTCACCCTCTCTCTTCTCCCTTCTACCGCTTTATCTCTTTATTTCTCTCTCTCTCTCTCTCCCTCGCGTGCTTCCGCTTTGACAAGCTCGTGATCGGTCTTACCGCGGCGGATAAAGAGTCCTCTTCTTTAGCCGATATCCCGAGGGTTAGCGCGTCTCGTGGAACTCGGTGCGCGAGTCGACGAGCTGAAAACAGCGCGTCGAGCCAAAGACGGATCGCCATCGAGCGCGTGCATGCTCGATATTTCTCGGAAAGTTTTTAAAATCGCGATTTCGTCGCGCTCGATGGAACCTCTCGTCGAATCCTGCTACTGGAATATTCCGCGAGGGTATGGAGGGTATCGACGAATCGAACGAGTAGTCGGCTCGCGTGGAATATTTTCGGACGGTTCGATCGAATCGGAATTTATTTATAAGCGAGTAAGTCGCCGAACGAATCACGGTGCGGTGAACAAAAACCGGATGTCACGCATATGGCGATGCAATTTTCGGAATTATCGGCTCGTGAACGAGCGCGGGCGTTGGACGCGCGCGTCCGCGTCCGCGTCGCACGCATCGCCGCTCGTAGACGCGAAGAGCGAAAAGCACCCCCTCAGGCCTGTTTGTTTTTGATACGGTTTTCATCGAACGACGCCGCGACGCCGCGATGCTCCACGCGCCAGCTGCGTCTACATGCAAATGGTAAACCGCCTACTTTCCTCCGATGGCACAGGTAATAGTCTCCGCGGCGTAACGAGATCGTAAAATCGGCCAAGTGTCGACCGGTCGCGCGCGTGTAATTCGCGCGGTATCGCGTAATTGAGCGCGTAATTTTCTAGTTTAATTCCATTTTATCCATCCGCCGCTGCGAGCACGCGGAACGCTCCGTGGAATCTCGCAGGACCTAAACTCGTAACGTTCGGTTTAACGTTATTCCTCGCCTTTTTCCCCGCGAAATTTTATCGCCGAATTATGTTTTCCTCTATTGTTCGATTTATTACCGTCAATCGTAGAACACTACGCTGGGGTACTGTTTTGTATCGCGTATTATTGCCCCGCAGCTCGTTTTACGACCTTTTACGAATTTACGACCGACAATTAGCGATGGTACGAAGTGCGTGTTATCGACAGGATAGCTAGTATTTTTCATGTCCTCTTTATGGACTTTGTAATTATACAGATTGGCTGTTTTCGACGGTATAACGGCACAATCGACAAACACGATTTTCGTAGCCGTTCACGCAATTAACCGATAGTAATTGCGCTGGCGGATGTTATTCCGCGAGCATAGTTGACAGGCACATCATAGGCTGATAATTTGAATTCAACGTGATTTTCCGGCGGGCAAACTAACTTCATCAACGTCTATTCCAATAACCGATTTGACAAAGTTCAACGAGCACGAGCCGGTGCAGCGTTTCCTCTCCTTCCTCGTGGATACCTTCGTTCGTTTTGACTTGCCGAGCGTTCCGCGAGGACTCGCGCCGATTCCTCGTCGAAGGAGGCGAGCCGAAGCGGAAAGGAAGTGCGAGTAACGAGGAGCAGAGAGCGCCGCGGGTTTAAGAAAATGGAGGCGGCTGCGACACCTGTTTCGTCCGGCGTAGGAGGAGGCATCTGGAAACTTGCGAATTAAGAGATTCGCGAAAGGGGGTCATTCGATTATTTCCAGCCATTAAAAGGCCCCCGCGTTCCTTCACGGCGACACCCCATCGCGAACGACACTCCTTTTCCCCGTAGCTTCTTTCCGAACTTTCTTACACGAGTTTTACATTTCGCCGAGGAGGGTGACGAAGAAGGAGAAAGAGGAGGGGAGAGAGAGAGAGAGAGAGAGAGAGAGAGAAATGTCAGTGGTAGAGAGAAAGTGGAGGGTGCGAAGGAGGAGCGTAGCTGGAACTTGGTCCTCGCCGACGAAGAAGCTTGTCTCGGGCCACGAGCATCGACAACCCCCTGTCCGCCTCTCCTTTCGACCCTTCTCGATGTCATTGCTATTCCACGCGGCGACGCCAATATTGCGTTACTAGAACGCGTCCTGCAAGTGGAATCGACGCGACGCAGGCCACGATGACACCGGGCAACGCCGCTTGTAAGTCACACCGCGACGCCTCCTACCCCCTTTTAATTTACACTCGCCGAAATTAATGTCCCTCGCTTCGACCCTCTCTCCGACCACGCGTAATTGAGACACCACCCGCTTCGCGGTCGATTTTTTTCAATCGTTCCACGGGGGTTGGTCGGAGTGCGCTGCCTCGAGAGATAGGAAATTCTCGTCGCGAACCAGTTGAGAAGGTTCTTCCTGCAAATTTCGGTTCGTTTCCTTGAGCGTTTCCGGGATAGACGGTGAGAGCTCGTCTCGCGTTTCTCGACCGGGACATTTTCATGGGAATTTTTTTTACGACGCGTCTGGGTTCGTCGTAACCTCGTCGTACGGAAATTCCCCGAGGAAGAGGAGGGTACGCGCGTGCGACGAGAAAGAAGCGAAACTGGGTACACGGTGGTTCCCGGCTTATGTCGATTATTCGATATTTCCGAAAGGCGGTTTTATTTCGACGATGCGGGTTAACGAACGCGAGTTGGAAACGCGATACGGCGACGAAGAAAATCGAACGGGCTCGCGCAGCGGCGGAAAAGAATTGAAATTCAACGCATTATCAAGCGTACGAGCAACGGCCGCCGAGGGGATGTTTCCCGCGCGGTAAAACGACGAGCCAACCCTTCGTTCCTCTCAATTCCGAGCGGGATCGCGGAATCAAGTGTTTGAGATTATGACGGAGGCTTCGGTCACGTATTTCATTAACCGTGATGCCGTCGGTTCCGCTAGGCAGGCGAGCGCAGAGGGAGAGAGAGTGGCGGATCTCTCGAGGGTGCAGGTAGCCGCGAAATATGTTTGCTTTGCGTTACATCCCCCCGGGATGATCCCGTTATAATTATGAATGTCCTTGTTGTCCCGCGGACCTCTTCTTCGCCTCTTCCAGCACCCTCCTCCTCCGCCCCGGTTAATCTCGTCGGGGATTTTGACGCGCGTTTTCGTCCCTTTTCCAAACGCGCCGATCGTTTTCCCGATTAAAGCGGATAAGTCGCGTATCGCGTTCCCGCCTATCGATAGAAATCCTTTTTCCTTCCCCCTCTCGCTGCTTTTCCACCTCTATCCGGCACGATTCTATCCACCGGTGGGCGTGCTTGGAAACGAGCAGCGACAGATTGGAATTACCATATTGGAAGAGGGACTGGACTCCTTATTTCCGTTTCCTTTCGAGCAGAGGCAGAAAAAAAAACGCTGCCTGAAGGGTTTCTTCTATCCAAATCGCTCGTTCCTACCTTCCCTACAGCCCTCCTCTACTCGCGTTGTCCCCGCCACGCTCCTGGGAAACTATCTCTGCCATTCTCCTTCTTACTCTCACCCTTTCTTCGCTCGCTCAAATTCTGCTCTCGCCACCGACCTTTCATCTCCCCTTTTCCATCTCGGGCCTCGAGATTCATCCGATTCTCGTCCACGAAGATTTCAATCTTGTTTGGTCGAGGTATCGACACGTCCTCATCTTCCTCTCGATATTCTCGGCAACCTGCTCCCCTTCCCTCCGCGTCTCCCACCCTCCGCACCCACCCCTTCTGGCCGCGAAACGTTTGCTAACCTTCGCGAGAGTAAAAGAGAGGACCGGTCGATGTCTCTATCGATCGGTCAGAACGAATCGAGTTCGAGCTCCAAGGAAATTCCCGGTTGCTTCCGCAGGAAATTCGCGGAACCCCCCAAACTAGAGGCACCCTCCGACTCATTCGCACCCTCTTCCATCGCCGTTCTTTCTCTCCTTTTCAGCCGCGAGGTCGTCCGACGACCGCTCGCGGGTTACGAATCCGTGTAACGAGAAACGAACGCAGCCTGGCGAAAGGCGAAGGAACGAGAACCGAAACCTGCCCGTTGTCGCGCCCTCTCCCCGCACCGGGAAAGACTTTTCCAGTCTATGAATATATTAAAAGCAAACAAAGCCGCTCCTCCCGTAATCCTCGCGGCCTCCTCTCTCGCGCCGCCTTCGCTCGGCGAACGTAACGCCCGTCCCGTTTATTAAACCGTCCCGCAAACGCTTTCTTAAGCACTTTAAGTTAAGCTTCGTCGTTACCCTCCGAGTCCTGGTCTCGTCTTCCCTCTTTGTCGGACGAGCGACGCAGCTCGGCGACGATGAGGAACAATTAAAATCGCGTCCATCGTGCTCGAAAGTACCTTGCTCGCCGTCGCCGTCGTCGTCGTCGTCGTCGTCGTTGTCGTTGAATAACTTAACTAGAGGCTCAAACTCGTGACAAGCGACTGGATACCAAACAGCCTCGTGCGTATGGAAAAAGACGTTTCTTCGACGTCGAAACGTTGCTCGCAAGACGAGCAATATTTTTCTTTTTTCTCTTAATTTTCATTTTAAATATATTATCCTACGTTATTTCTTTTCACGTTTCTTATGTCTTTTCTCCTGCCTTCTTTCAGACGGAAATCTGCTCGAGTGCCCTGACGGACGTCATCCACGCGGTCATCAACGGAACGGACGGTTGCCTGTTCTGCTTCGGACACGCGGGATTAGGTGAGTCTACTAGCGTTCTCTGCGAGAATGCTTTCAAAGAATACTACGAGTATTTCGCACGTGATACGCAACGAGGGTTAACCCTTTCGCTCTGGCAGTTCAGTCATCGAAGTACCGTCACTGAACGGAAACGCGCGTCAAAGATATGCACAGTGCATGTGGTTTCTGTGTATTTCTGTACGTTTTCCTAGGCCTTAACCGTTCGAGTCCCAAGCAGCGCTATCGCGCTGTTCAGATTTCATGTCGCGAAAACCCAGCACGTTTTGAGCGTTCTAGACAGCTGATGGTGCGTCACCTACTGTCGAAGTCGAAGCGCTATCGCGCCACTTGGCATTCATGGACATAAAATAAACGAAGCGCTATCGCGCCCCTTGGGATTTGTCGATATAAAATAGAAGAAGCGCTATCGCACTGCTTGGGATTTCTCGATATAAAATAGAAGAAGCGCTATCGCGTCGCTTGGGATATCTCGATATAAAATAGAAGAAGCGCTATCGCGCCGCTTGGGTCTCCGCATACCCATTTAGAGGCAGCGCGGTCGCGCTGTTTGGGATTTCTCGACAGTGTTTTCTCAAAACCCTCTAGGACTCGAACGGTTAACCAACCACTTACGCTATAAAGACGTGTGACGCACGTTGAGATGCTTTTGTTCCAAAGCCGCCAGCGACGTGTATACCAC
This sequence comes from Eufriesea mexicana, assembly GCF_001483705.2. Classification (NCBI taxonomy): domain Eukaryota; kingdom Metazoa; phylum Arthropoda; class Insecta; order Hymenoptera; family Apidae; genus Eufriesea; species Eufriesea mexicana. Next base: position 312,370 of record NW_016909100.1, read on the forward strand.
GTCGATAGGCATTTGTCGCAGAAACAAAAACGACGTGTCCGTCACGTCGGCTAACAATTAGCTCGCAGACGCGATGCGGCGTCAATGTAACGCCTTACCGCGTATTATATTGTAGAGCGCGGCATGGCAACCGAAAGTTAAATCGTAGCGCAAGTGGTTAAATATCAACTGTGATGAATAAAACAATTGTATACAGATTGCACTTGTATACGCGTCATTTGGATGCCGAATATATGGGGTGCTGGTACCCACAGGTCATCTCGTGGATGCCGCCTGTAAGCAGCGCTCGAAGCAAAAGGGATAAATAGCAAACGGATTAGGAATTCGTCGACTTTCGACACGGGGTGACAATGTCTCGCTGTGTTCTTTTCGGTTGTTCATTGTTCGACAAAGTTCGACGACCTCGTAGACAAAACGCCATTGTTCTTTCCTCGAACGGGCTCAACGTGGAAGCAATTACACGAAATACGAATATTTCGCAGAATTACCGACGTTCTTAACGTTCTAGCTGTATTCGTCGGTTTACAGAATAAATTTCTATTTTCTCTATTTTCGCGGTAAGAACAGTTAATGTTTCTTTGTCCAAAGTCAACGAGAACCAATCGAAAATTGCGGGATAAAGTTTGACTTCGTTTAATACCTTATCTTACCATTTGAATTGCGATGAGCGTGCCATAGTCTGCGGCAAGGACGAACATACGTCGAGTAATCTCGGTTCGAACGCGTCGAAGAATAACACGGAACCGAGTCATAAAAACATCGACGCAAATTCACGGCGAGCCTAATCTGCGATGTTTACGTTCAGTAATATGTACAAACCACGCCTCTCACCGGTCTCACTCATCGTATTTAACGCGATTTCCTTGCTACGAGTTTTGCGTGATATTGTAGACGAAGGAATTAAATATTTTCAATATCGAACAATCCAAAATTCATCCAAAAACTTATCCAAACCTACGTCTACACCTATTTATTTCCATTGCGTAACTTCCACGATTACCATTATCCAAGTATACTACATTTAAGTACTCTGAATAATGCTTTATCCAACTTAAGAATTTAAAGCACTCGCAAAGCTATCCAAACTAACGTCTACACCTAGTTATTTATATTGCGCAACTTCCACGATTACCATTATGCAAGTATACCATATTTAAATACTCCCCCCAATAGCAAACCATCGAACGAAAAATTTAAAACACCCACAAACCTATCCAAACCAACGCCGACATCTATTTATTTCCATCGCGCAACTTCCTTAATAACTATTATCTAAGTACGTTATATTTAAGCTCTTGACTTACCATTTATGTTGCGATGGGGGATGCCACAGTCGACGGCAAGGTTGAACACGCGTCGAGCAATCACGTCCGAACTCGTCGAAGAATAACACGATACTGAAACACAAAGGCATGGACGAAAATTAACCTCTGCGATGTTTATGGTCAGTCCTACGTATAAATCATGCCTCTCACTGGTCTCACTCATATTTTACTCGATTTCCTTACGACTTTCGCATTATGTTACAAGCGAAGGAATTAAATATTCCCTATATCGAACCGTTTAATCAAACAATTCAAAACTCACCCAAAAACTTATTCAAACCTACGCGTACACCATTTATTTTCATTGAGCAACTTCCACGATTATCATTATCCAAGTACACTACATTTAAATCCTCCCAATAACGCACTATGCGAACTAACAATTTAAAACACACATAAACCTATCCAAACCAACGTCTATACCTATTTATTTCTACTGCGTAACTACGCAACTTCCACGATTATCATTATCCAAGTACACTACATTTAAATCCTCCCAATAACGCACTATTCGGCTTAACAATTTAAAATACCCACAAATCTATCCAAACCAACGTCTATACCTATTTATTTCTACTGCGTAACTTCCACGATTGCCATTACCTATGTATACTACATTTAAATACTCTCACTAACACATTATCTAATACAACAATTTAAAACACCTGCAAATCTATCCAAACCAACGTCTATACCTATTTATTTCTACTGCGTAACTTCCACGATTGCCATTACCTATGTATACTACATTTAAATACTCTCACTAACACATTATCTAATACAACAATTTAAAACACCTGCAAATCTATCCAAACGATCGGGTACACCTATTTATTTCCATTGCGCAACTTCTATGACTACCATTATCCAAATACACTACATTTAAATCCTCCCAATAACGCACTATGCGACCTAACAATTTAAAACACCAACAAACCTATCCAAACCAACGCCTACACCTATTTAGTTCTATTACGCAGCTTCCATGACTACCATTATCCAAGTACACTACATTTAAATCCTCCCAATAACGCACTATGCGACCTAACAATTTAAAACACCCACAAACCTATCCAAACCAACGCCTACACCTATTTATTTCTATTACGCAACTTCTATAATTACTATTATCTAAGTATATTACATTTAAATCCTCCCAATAACGCACTATGCGACCTAACAATTTAAAACACTCACAAACCTATCTAAACGAACGCCTACACCTATTTATTTTTATTACGCGACTTCTATAATTACTATTATCTATGTATATTACATTTAAATCCTCCCAATAACGCACTATGCGACCTAACAATTTAAAACACTCACAAACCTATTTAAACGAACGCGTACAAGTATTTATTTCTATTACGCGACTTTTATAATTACTATTATCTAAGTACACTACATTTAAGTGGTTACCTTACCATTTATGCTGCGATGGTGCGTGCCATGGTCACACGCCGCGCACACACGTCCGAACGCGTCGAAGAACAACACGGAACTGAGCCGGAAAGACATCGGCGAAAATTTACGACGAGCCTAACCTGCGATGTTTATATTCAGTCCTACGTATAAATCATGCTTCTCACCGGTGTCCCTCATATTTGACTCGATTTTCTTACGACTTTCGCGTTATATTACAAGCCAAGAAACGAAATATTCCCTATATCGAACCATCCTATCAAACAATCCAAAACTCATCCAAAAACCTATCCAAACCTACGCATATACCTATTTATTTCCATCGTGTTACTTCCATAATAACTATTATCTAATTACATTACATTGTATATTGACATTTTCGACTAATATCGTGGTGAGCTAATTCTTTTACATAAATAAGAGAGAAAGATCCTATTGAATTGTTGTAGCCATTACAATTCCAGTAGGATTTGACAGAAAAATTCAATTATATTGACATTTTCGACTAATATCGTGGTGAGCTAATTTTTTTACATAAATAAGAGAGAAAGATCCTATTGAATTGTTGTAGCCATTACAATTCCAGTAGGATTTGACAGAAAAATTCAATTATATTGACATTTTCGACTAATATCGTGGTGAGCTAATTTTTTTACATAAATAAGAGAGAAAAATCCTATAATAATTAAGTTCTTACATTACCATCTATGTCGCGATGGGGGGTGCCACACTCGGCGCCAATGTTGAACACACGTGGAGGAATCTCGGTCCGAACGCGTCGAAGAATTAACGCGTAACTGAAACACAAAGACACGGACGAAAATTAACCCTTTGCACTCGACGACTTTTTCGTTACAGAAAAATAGTAATTCGAAAACTTTCTGTCATAGAGTCGACGATATTTTTTAAAAAATGGTAAACGAGAAATCATATGCAAATTAAGACGTAGAATTATTTTTCTTCCACATTCCACGCATCGTTAGGCAATTTTAAATTTGATATATGAATTAACGTCGATCTTTAAAATCTGATTAAATGGTGACTGAGGTCACCTCTCGAGTGCAAAGAGTTAACCACGAATCTCACCATTGATGTTTACGTAGCATCTACGACCAACGTCTCTCACTCGTTATGCTCGCGTTTGGACCAATCGTGTTACCAAAATTTCACGCGATATCGCAAGCGAAGGGGTTAATCGTCGGTCGATAATTGAAGGACACTGCGCCATCGTTGGCAACTCGGGTTGCCTCCCTCGGGGAGCTTCGTCGAGAGTCTAGGCTATTTCCGGCCACGAATTAGCCATTCGCCAGGTGAACCTGTCGCGACGTCGATTCCTTATTTACACGTTCCTTGCCGTTGCGCCACAGCGTCCATTTTCACCGGCAGTTTGCCGCTCGCTTTTCATCGTTCTGGAAGAAGCGGCGAGGGAGGAAGCGACGGCGGGCGGGACTCGCGCGAGTTGTTTTACATTTTAAGTAGTGATATCGAGTTTGCATGCAAATGCGTGATTATGCGAGGAAACCGAGGGGAAGAAGGTTTTCTTGGGTCGGCGGAGGAAGCGGACGAAGAGGGGCTGACGGAGGCGAGAACGAGGAACGAAAAGGTGGAGTCGAAAGGAAACGAGATAATGTATGCTACTGGGACACGAGCTTTCTCGCGCCCTCTCCCTTCCTCTCGTTCGCCCCGTGCTTCGCCCTTCTTCGACCTTTCGAATCTTAACGCACACCGGAGATTATCCTCGCTACGTCTCGCTGTACTTTCAACGGAAATAACTTCCGTGCTGGCGGATTTATGGCAAGCCACGCGAACAGACCGATTAAACCTCGCCGCCATGCTCTGCCGCTTGTATATCCACCGGCATTGCTCGGAGGTACCGAGCGTGAACCGTTGGAAATTTCGCGAATCGCCTCGTTTCTCGCTTTCCAACGAAATTCGTTAGCCGAACGGAAGGGATCGCGTTTTCACGGTCGATATCGGGCATCGCGGCGGATCGAACGGCTGGAATTGCCGTTGGAATCGAGCGTAATTTTTCACGAGGGACGATCGATAGGGAGAAAGTCGCGTCTCGGGCGCAGGAGATAAAGAAAAGCGAGAGAAGAAAGACGTGGAAGAAAGCCGGACGAACTTTCATCCCCTCGCGCCTCCGCCGAAGATACTTGAGGCAAGTCCGCGAGCAAACTGCTTTTGATCATCGCTACGACAACGCACTTTTCTCCCTTTCTCTTTCCGTCTGTGTGTCACTCCTCTACCCCTCTGTTCCTCCCCTTTCTTTGTAGCCGGACTCCCCTAACTCTTTACCTCGTCGCTTCCTGCTGCTTTGACACGGAGAGGGGCACGGCGAAGCGCGGGACAAAAGCAGAGAGGAGGTGAAGTCCGCGAGGCGCGGCGAGACGAGGCGGGACGAGGCGGGGAGGGAAAGAAAAGGGCAAGGAGAGGAGAGAAGAAGGAGCTTACACGCGGCGCGAGCGATCGAACGAGCTCGGACGATCTTACGCGAGTTACACGCGTGCTTCTTCGTCCTCCGGCCGCGTTGTTCGCGCGGAGCAACGACGCGCGCTCTCGCGATTCGAGGCGAGATCGCGAGACAGGAATGGAGCACGCGAGGAAGAAAAAAGCGAGAGGAACGACTACGAAACGACTACTACGGCTGGCAGGCCCCTTTGAAAGCAACGGGATTTGTCGTACAGAAAATTGTAAGGGGCGGACGGAGGAGAGAGGACGAGGCAGCGCGCTCCCTGCATGACAGCCAGACAATGCGGCCTTTTGTACTTTGTAACGCGGTGCTAATTACTCCGCATCAGCCGCAGCCCTTAAGGTACACGCTGTCGAACCCTTTTACCGCGAGAAACCACTGAGAAAGCAGATTAACCAACAAAACGAGAAGAGAGCCGGCGAAGAACGCGCGAGCCTGTCGCTCGCCCCTTTGACATGCAAATACTCGCGATAATTATACCGGGATACGATGATTCGCGCTGCGTTTTTATCGCGGACACGGCCCGATTCGCCTTCAAACGATGCGAGCAATTCCGTCGATCATTTCCAACGACGATCATCGTCCGCGGTTAGGCGAAAAATCGGGGTGAAAAATCGCGATGAAAATTCGCGAGGAACGAGACCGAAACGAAATCGCTTCGATTCGCGGATGGAAGCCACCCTTTCGTCTACGTCGTTTTCTTTTAGGAGAATTCCCATAGCCCACGACTGACATGCTCGGTCTTAAACGCGACATAGTGGCGAACGCAGGGTTGCAAAGACGCTGAGGCCGAGAGAGCTGGGGTTGGGATTCGCGACAATTATACTCGGAATACGATGGGCTAGGCCCAATTCGCTTTCAAACGATGCGAGCAATTCCGTCGATCATTTCCAACGACGATCATGGTTCGTGGTTAGGCGAAAAATCGGGATGAAAAATCGGGATGAAAATTCGCGAGGAACGAGACCAAAACGAAATCGCTTCGATTCGCGGATGGAAGTCACCCTTTCGTCTATATCGTTTTCTTTCAGGAGAACTCCCATAGCCCATGTCTGACATGTTCGGTCTTAACACTAGATTTACGGAACTCGTCAATTTGACGGAAGGATTGTTCCAATTATACGGTGGTAACAGATTTAGTTAACTTGTATTATGACTGTTAATATAATATATAACTATTTTTAAATTAAACCAATCATTAAAAGAAAAAGGCACGTGGTTTCCTTTGCCTGTTAATTTGACAGTTGTCCTTAGAAATAGGTATACAGATAGCGTCTGTAAACCTAGTGTTAAACGCGAGATAGTGGCGAACGCAGGATTGCGGAGATGCTGAGACGAAGACTTGGTGTTGCGATTCGCGACAATTATACCTGGGATAAGATGATTCGCGTTACGTTTTTATCGCGGGTCAGGTCCAATTCGCTTTCAAACGTTGCGAACAATTTCGTCGATCATTTCCAACGACGATCATCGTCCGCGGTTAGGCGAAAAATCGGGGTGAAAAATCGCGATGAAAATTCGCGAGGAACGAGAGCAAAACGAAATCGCTTCGATTCGCGGATGGAGACCACCGTTTCGTCTATATCGTTTTCTTTTAGGAGAATTCCGATAGCCCACGTCTGACATGCTCGGTCTTAAACGCGAGGCAGAGGCGAAGGCAGGGTTGCGAAGACGCTGAGACGGAGAGAGCTGGGGTTGCGATTCGCGACGACTGTTCGCGTAATCGACTGTACGAGACGCGATTCTCTTTCCCGCGTGACGGAGGTGAACTCGAGGGGAATTTCAATCGGTAGATGCATCGGCTTTAAAGCGCTCGTACGCGAATGTCGCGCTGCAGATTTCCGCGTCGCGGTTCCCCGTTTCTCTCCGGCTTCTTCTAGAATTTTTCCGCCTTTCCACGGACCCAGTCGTCGAACCCGTCGACGAGAATCAGCGTCGAGAGATACGCGAAAGATTCGTGGAGGGTCATGGAAATTTCTGGAAACGCGAAATCGCGCGCGGAGTTTCCCGTTTCGGGGAACAACGGAGACGGTTAATCCGCGTTAAGGGTTGCGGGATCTGAGCGGAAAGTCGACTCGGAGGAGAATGCCTGGGAACGTTGGCCCTTCCTGCCGGTTTCTAATTAAATAACAACATAATTCATCGTCTTACGTTAAAACAATTAAATAACGTTTAAGATTCAGCGACGGCTGCCGGTGCTTTCCCATTATTTCGCCGCTGCCGGCAGCCAACGGGAGAACCCACCCCTGCCATCCTTACGCCTTTCGCTTTCGATTCCCGTCGTTTCTACTTCCGTTCGTCCCTCGCTTTCGTCCGCCCCTTTCTCCCCTGTCTTTTCTTCGCTTTTTTCGGCTCCGCGCTCCCGCCGCGCCCGTATTGTTTTATGATTTTAATAAGACTCTTTCGTTTCCCTATCGGCGATGTCCCTTGGCCCGCAGAGTTGGCGCCTTGAATTCCAAAGTTTCGCCCTCGAAAGCGGACGAAGAATGCTTATTCTAGCGGAGTGTCGCGTACTTCGGCAGGTTTCTATATATACACACGATGGAAAAGCGGGGAAACTCGGAGGGAAAGGTTGGATATCAGTTACCGATAATGGCAACTGGCATTGTCCGGCCAGACAGGTCCCGGATGCCCGTTTTCCATACGCGTTCTTTCAACGCGGGCATTCGAATAATTTCCTTCTAACGACTCGTCCATAAATAACGACCGACGTTTGAGGCCATAAAGCAGGCGCCATTCTCGATTACATTCGTTTCACCTGTCACCGGTGAAAGCCGTGGACTTGTAATGGTAACCGAATTAATCGGTTCCAATCTATCCGCCGTATAAATTAGATCGCCGCTGACGGGCCTCGTTACGCGTCGTAACTATGATCGAGCGTTTATCGTGCCTCTCGTTTCCCATGGCGCTCCGGTAAATAGTAAACAAATTAATTGTCGCCGACCGGGACCACAAATCAGGCGTCGCGATTGTTGCGCTCGACGTCGATCGGCAGATTTCCCGTCGATCCATCGTCGCTGCGTTTTCAAAGGGTAACCGTGTGCGAATCGATTTCGCGGCGACACGTGGTCGCGAAAAGCGAGGGAAATCAATCGCGAGCACCGCTTGTTTGTTCCGTGGCTTCCGTTCAATCGAACCAACGGGATTTCCGCCATTTCCGCCGATTTCCACCGATTTAAATTACCGTGGCGAAGAATCCCGGGTACGATCCACGTGAATTTTTCCTTTACCACGAGGTGAAAATTTTCGTCTCCTTTCAGGCAAGTCGCACACGATGCTAGGCACACCTGAGGCCGGTCACACCTTAGGAGCGATCCCGTGCGCGATCGCCTGGCTGTTTCGTGGAATATCGGAGCAGCGACAGAGGACGGGGGCCAGATTCAGCGTGAGGGTCAGTTGCGTGGAATTAACCACCGGCCAACAACAGCTCAGGGATCTGCTAGCGGCTCATGCCAACGGTGAGTAAATACCAAGTGGATGGAGGGAATGTGTCGTCTAGCTGGCGCGCGGATAGCCAGCTGGTGACGAGAAAATGCAGTTGGTCGGATAAAAAGCGATTACCCCTACCACGTTTCGCGATCGTTCTCCGGCAAGTTGGTAAGAAACATCGGAAACCCGTGTAGTTATCTATCCATTCGGACGCGGACACGTCCATTCGTCATCCGAATCACCCAAGTTTGAACCGAGCCGGAGAAAGCTCGTGGCCACAGGACGCGGGGTGGAGTTCCGGTTACAAATTGCGCGCAACATTTGTAACGTAATCTCTGCACCGGCGTCGAAGTTTTCTCGTTTCGACGCCGCTCTCGATCGCGATAGCATTGTGTTCGCGGCGTGTCGAAGAAACTTGAGTCGTAAGAAACACTTGTCTCGAGCTTGCCCACCCCTCCACCGGTTTTAAGAGATCCACCCTACGGACGATTCGCTATAACGTCTATAAAAGGATCGTCTTGGATCTCTATACGCTGCTGTATAACTATATACGCGTATTCGTTGTACGTATATAACGAAACGCGAAGGGGTTGCAAGTTTCCTCGGGTTCTGCGCGATAGGGTTGAACGTTGGCCGCAATTAATTCGATGCCTGGAACAATGCGGGCAGGTACAATCGTTTTGGATTAATTAGTGCCGAGTGCAGGGCGCAGCGAAGAGAATTGTCCTGCGCTGCTGGCCCGTCGATAAACTGATTGCTTGGATTCGATCTAATTTTCAGAACGTCGTTTCCCTTGTCTGCTCGTTTGCGCGCGCGCTTCTACAACCTCGCGTTAATATTAATATCGTGGGATACTATTTCGGAAAAGAAATTCGGGATTTCTTATTTTAGCAAAAACAAATTAGAAACTGATCGATGACTTATGTGTGACATTTTTCTAGAGGCTGTTAAAGAGGTTATAACGCAAAGGGAATAGTAATCAGTGGAAACGGTGGAAAAAGCTGTATAGATTTTTATTGAACGGCCGACCGGCCTATTTAGGGCCACGTAGGTCACAGGACGTCTTCAGAAAACAGGAGACAAAAGACAAAACGCAGAGGAAGGGATCGCCCTCTCATCGTTAAGATGTAGAATTTACTTTACTATTTAATTTTACTACAACAGAAGCAAATCGAGACAGATACCGTTATGAAAGACTATTGTTGACAGCAAAGCTATTGTAAGTTGCGCGATCTCTACGTGGAGGTGAAACGCAGGTCAACGAAATCGTAATCGCGAATCCGGAAAGTGACGTGCTTTTTATGGGAGCTGATCATAAATGGGCTGACTCGTATCAGCCAATTAGCGATTGGAGAAAGCACGCCATTGAGCTTTGCGAAGAGCATAAAAACAGGACCCTTGACGACATAGGAAGAGTCCTGAGCGAAGAAACATGGAAGACACCTCGTAGAAATAGATCGTTCGATGTTGGAGAGAGTCGAATCAGTGTTACGTTATTTTAGTGTTCTTTTCTTGCGTTAAATTAGTTTCCGAGTTCAACGTCTCAAACCGTTCTGTCCACAGACCCCGATATTCTTTCGATCAAAGGAGGAACATATAAATATTTAATTCCTATATTCCGAGGACAATAAAACCCGTTTTCGGTAGTCTACGATATCAAATACAACTATGGTAGGTGATCCAATTTTTCGAGATACGAACTTCGAAACGTGGGACCCATTCTTCCATTCCTTTATTTCCCGGAAAGGGGTAAAAATTCGTACGAGCGGTGTAACGCGGGCGTACTAAAAATTCGGGCAAGTTATCGATCCAGGAAGAACAAGACGCGGAGTGAATTCGCCATAGCGGGAGCGTGGTGGATGTAAATTGCATCGATAAAGAGAAAATCGTGGGCGGAATCGTGGGAGCTCGGTACCGCTTTAAACGCGCAGCCTCGACGATAAAGTAAAAACTCGGCGGTTGGGAGGGAAATTACATCCGAAAATCGCGTATTCCATCTGCTCGATACAGCAGCTCGCTAGCTGGCGAGACGATGCTCGAGACCGGCTGCAGACTCCGTGGACCGGCAAGAAATGGCCCCTAATAACACGACCGAGAGTCATCGGTCGAAAATCCGCAAGAACGAAATCGTTGCTTCCCGTTTTTGCCCTGTGTTTTTCCTCTCTTTCGTCCCGACCACTCGCGTCCGTAGATTCCGCGGGTAATATGCAGGGAACGGGACGAGAATCGTCCTGGTCGTCATTTGGTTCCGTCTTCACGGACCACCTCGTCCACTCGGTGGTCCGTAAAATTGAGGGGTAAGATTATTTCTCGTCCACCCTCCTCCCTCCCTCGTTTTCTCTTTGTCCTGTCCTTCCTCGCTGCTCTTCCGCCCCGTTCTCGCTCTTTGTTTCCCGGCCGAGGAAGAATTGCGGGGAACAACTCGGAGGACTAATAAGAAACCGAAGGGTGGAGCCTCTGCTGCCGTGGTGCACTTATGGGAACTCTGCTGAAGTCGGGGAGCATGAGGAACGAGCTTTCCTCGGCGACCTCTGAAAATTAACCTTCTACGACCACTCTTCTCGTTTCGCGATCTCGTTCGACTCTCGATATCGAGGGAGAAGAGAGCACCTCTCTGTCCTCTCGTGGACGTTCCGTGCTCGATGGAAATAATTAGCTAAAGGAAGAATCAAATTCCCCGGCCCCGGAATTCCTCCGCTTATCGAGGGAATGTATCAACGTGGAATACTTTACGGTCATTTTTTCCTCCGTTTCATAGGATCGAGTCGTTATCGGCCACTTAAACGCTCGTGAAAATGATCGTTAAGAGAAGCCGCGTGGGTGACGGTGCGTTCGAGTCTAAAGTTGAAAATTAAAAAGACCACGGGGGCAGCACGCGGTGCATTAAGAAACAATTCACGGCGTACAATGTAACCGAAGTTATCGCGATCGTGCCGTGAAAGAGGATAAACGCGAAAGGGTCATAATCTCGAAGGGTTTAGAATCGTTGTAAATTTCGCAGCTGACATTAACGCAGAAGTCGCGTGCCGCGTTGGAACGTGGCATATTAAACTGCGGCGTCGAACGTCGCCACGCACGGAGACCAAAGCGTCTGCCAGCCGGTACCAATATCCTTTTTCGCTCGTTTCGCGTGCTTTCAGCGACACGCCTTTAATTTACATCCCCGAGCGGAAAAACGGATCTCGAGCGCAGATGATGAGGGATGGGAAGCGTCCTCGCGAGGGGCCTAACTTTCGTCCCGGTTTCGAAAGCGTCGCGACGAAAGACCGGCTGGATTTCGAGAGGCGGAATTTCCCCGAGTATTTTGCTCGTTGTTCGTTGGAAAAGCAGCACGCATACACGCGCGCGCGCGCGCCTCGCGTTCCCAAGGCAGAAGTTTCGTGCCGATTTCAGCCCGGAAACCCGCCGTCTTTCCGGGAAAGTCGCGCACGGATCTGGGTCTTAACGAGAGAGGGAGAGACTCTTTCCGCTTTGCCGAAAGACGTTAACCGAGTAAGACGCGGCGCAATTAATTTTCCAGCTTATTAAATAATTAACTCGCACACCGAGTTGTTTCCGCAGAAACGTTCGACTGCGTACTTTGTCTCTTTTCGACTTGGCCGGGTCCCCGCCTCGTCGCCTGGCGCACCGAAAGCGTCCCGACGCCGTTTCCCTCGCCCGACACACCCTCCAACTTCGCCTTTTCTACCGGGCAACTCGATAATCCCGGCCTCGGTAATTATTTAAAGTTTTCGACGGCTCTCGGGTGCCGGGAAGCAAAGAGCCGGAGAGAGCGAGAGCCAAAGACCAGGCACGAAATACCTTCCGTCTTTGCGGTAATTTACTTTTGTTTCTTTCCACCCTCGGCCCACTTTAGTCAACCTTTACTTCCGCGCCATTTTCGACGGATTTCTATTTGCCTCTCGATCCTCGAATACCCCCGCGACGATCGTTCTGGTTCGCAGGAAGGCTCGCAGGAAGAGGCACGTTTGCTCGGCATGGAACGCGGACGAGGGTGAGGCGCGCCGGGAACGGGGTACCTACCCCGTCGAGTTTTTAAGCGGTCGCGTGCATTTCAATGGCGGCGGGGAAGGAAAATATTTTCCGGGATATTTTTCGAGCCGGGTTTCTCGCGGCAGCGAGACGAGCAGCGGAGGAAACGCCGGCTCGCAATAACTTTCGTCGTGACTCGCGCCACGGTTATTGTTTTATATTTCTCCGTTGGTTCGCGCGTAAAGCGGATAAGAAGGAGAAGATAAGGACGAGGGCGGAGAGAATAATGGAGGAAACGGCGTCGGCAGTGGTGGTCGTAGCTGCAGCGTCACTGGAGCACGCGGCTTTTAGCGTAACGCGTATAAAACGCATATGGTAGGGAGCGTTCTCCTTTTCGTTTTGTTCCGCGGAATGCTTGGAACGGAAGCCGGCGGATCGATCGGGGTTTGAAAGGAGAACTACGGGAATTTTTATTTCCCTCCGTCCGCTCGGGAATCGCGTAGGGAATTTTCATTCGATTACGGCCAACGTTACATATCATCCCTTGTACCCCGGTGCAAATATAAAGAAACGTGTTCCGCACGGCCGAGAGCTTGTTTCATTTGCAAATGCACGAGGAATTCCGGGATGCCTTGCTCCCATCGGGCTCCACTCCGGCACGGCGCCTCGATCCCGCGAATTATTCGTTAATATCCATTTGTTTGCCTGCTGACCGAAACAATCGATTAAACAACCTCGAAGCCGCGTGTTTGCATTTCGATACACGGCGGAAAGTATACGGGGATCGATAGACGGAGTCGGGGATGTAACCAACGGTGCATCTGCTGCGGTCGAAAACATCTCCGCCTGTATTTCCCTTGGAAACGCGTCGCGACGCTGCACGTTTACGACTATCGGTTGCTTTACTCCTTCCACTCATTGGCACTCCATTCCGGGTTCCGTCGCACGATCGGCTAATTAGATTCGTCCAACGTACGCTCTTATCCGCGTAATTATAATTTTTCGCGTCCCACCGGATTCGAGGATTCATCAATCGCCGACGTTATATTCGTCGTAAAACCGGCTTCCCATTCTCGCAGTGCCCGGGACGAATCGTTTAGCGGAGAGACGGTAACTTTTACGAGGGGATACGAAGCGGGATCTACCGTGCGGTTGGCAATTAAAGAAAACCATCGTCGTCTTACGTACCGGCTGGCTGCCGAGCAAATGGCAGCGCGCAATGGGCCATGCTCCGGCCCTCGGCTGTGCGAGCAGCAGAAACTGAAGATCGTTCCGTTAACGACGGCTTTCCTCGCTTCGTCACTTGAAAGTTTAATGACGCGCGGTCTCGCTCGCTCTCGGCCGAAAAGTAAATTGTTGGTTTACGTCGGTAATCATTTTTCCTCCCGTCGTAAACGCGCAGCGCGGGGCGTTTCCGGATCGAACGAGACTCGCACGTCGATCCGGAATCTTCCAAGGAGGATCTCCACCATCTCCACCTTTCCCGATTTCCGAAGCTGCAGCGTCGTTTCTCTCGCGCGTATCTCGTCCGCCGATCTCTTCGTTACGAGAAATCCCGGTTTTAACGGCGCCAAAGGATTTTCCGAGTTACGGAACATAATTACCCTGGCGGGGTAGATCGGTGGATCGGGAGATAGCGATTTAGCCGCGGCGAAATAGAAGGCGAAGGAAAAATGCAATTAGACGGACACGGTGTGTAGAGATCGAAATAGAGGCGGCGGATCGAGAGCCGGGAAACGAGAGACGGAAAATATCGCGAGGTTCGAACGAAACTACCCCGGATAGTAACGCGGAGGGAAAACCTTATGAAAGAATAACACGCGAAGTTAATTCTAATGGCCGTTCCGTGGATTGACGGAATAGGGAAAAGTTGCAGACTCGCGAGGCGGCGGCGTCTCCATTATCCGGCATCCCCCTTTCGCGAGATTTCATTCGATATGCCTCTGTTCGCAATGCTCGCGCGGGAGAAATTCTCGGGGGCAGCGAGGCGCGCGTGTTTCATCGAGAAATTCGATTGTGCGATTTTTCCCGTCGACCTGGCACTTGGACCGATCGGCGACACGTCCAGGTTGCCGATCGAGGAGGGTGAACTAACAAGTCCGCGAGTATGGAACGAAGGGTTGGTCGAATTAAAAGTACCGGGCAATTTATACGCGCGGTATAAATAACGCTAACGACTAAATGAGCATTCCCGTGCTTATTACGGCGAGAAATGATTTATAGAAAACTTTCTCCGACCGTCTCCTCCCCTTTCTTTTCTCCGAGTGGGAAAAATACGCGAAACGTGGCCGCGCGCGTCTCCCTACGGATCCTCGAGTTATAGTCAAGACGGGACCGACTTTTGCGACGGACGAATATTCGCAGTCGCTTATTACGAGCTTTCCCCGTGGTTCCCTCCGGCTCTATCCGGAGTCTCCGCGACCCACGACCTCTTCTACTCACGCCGCTACCTGAAACAGCGCGCGGCCCTTTGCTTCCCATCGCCACCGCCTCTGTTGCCGCTGATGCACGCCCCCGCGAGACGCTGAGAAAGACGAGGAGGACGAAGAGGATGAGGAGAAACAGTGAGCCGGTGGTCTCCGCGACGCGCACTTATTTCGGCGAACGTACGACCGCGTAAAGCACGTCTCCCGCTACTGTTTCCACTTTAATGCCGGGATCCTGGGCGTTCGTTAATTTTCTTCCTCCTCTCCGCGTCCTTTTCGCTCCGTTTCTTGCAGCACGAACGAAGCACTGCGCGCGTAACCTGTTTACACCAGGACGCGAAAGGTCGCCGCTAGGAGTAGATGAAAATGCCGATGACCACTGGGATCATGGCGCTAGATCGTCATCGAGCGAATCACAGGGGAAAAGCTGCATCGTGAATTATTACGGATCCTCTCAACAACGAGTTACCGCTTCGGCCGATACGCCGGTCAATATGGTGGCCGCCGTTGATTATCGATTTCGTCTGCTCGAAGATGGAAGAAAACAAAGACTTGGATAACCGGGGAGATCGTGGTTTGGCTTTGATTTTCCGCGCACAGCTGGGAGAGTAAATTTAAAGCTTCGTCCTCTCCACGTCGTTTTCGCTCCGTTTCTTGCAGCACGGAGGAAGCACCGCACGCGTAACTCGTTTAATCAAGGACGCGAAAGGTCGCTGTTATGCGTGGATGAAAATTCTAATGGCGGCTGGATCGTCGCTGGATCGTTGCTGAGAAAATCACAGAGGAAAAGCTGCGTTACTAGTTATTATCTATCTTCTCGACGAGTTACCGCTTCCACGGTTTCCGGTTCGCGACCGATACTCCGGTCGACGTGGCCGCCGATGATTATGGCTTGGCTTTGATTTTCCGCTCACAGCCGGGATAGTAAGTTTAAGGCGTCGTCCTCTCCCGTTTCCTACTCCCCATGGAGAACCACCATTACGCTTCGGTTCGAACGCTTCGCCGTTTACTCTATTTTTAGCCCCTTTAATAGCCCGCCGCCCTATACCGACCTCTCGCACCCCGTTTCCCCGCAAGAATGGTAAACCGTTTGGCCCAGCGTACGAGGCATTTGGGAAAACAGTCTCGTCGGTCTCGGTCATTCGAAAAGACGGAAACAGATTTTTTTCACTGCCCTTCGACAGGTTCACCCTCGAGGGGGAGCCGATTGGCCGAGGACTGGCGGTATTCGAAACGCGTCGAAAAACGATTTATCCCGCAACCTCGACCCCCTCGAAGGGGTTCGAAGGGGTTCGAAGGGGTTCGACGGCGTCCGATGGCGGTGGCGAGAGATCGCGGAGCGTATCCATCGCACGCGTCCATATTCCGGAGAGTCTCTCTCGCGGAAGATCGGCGTTCTATTTCCACGGAGTTGCACCACGCGGCGTGCCTTTCCCATTGCCTCTTCCGTCGTTGCGAACCACCGTCACGCGGCGCAGATGCCGACAATATTACTTTCTCCTGTCCCTTTTATGGATATTGCCACGCCTCCGCCGCATTAATACGTCCGAGAGAAAATACCACCACCTCGCGGTAACGTCCCCCCGCTTTCGTTAGCTTGCCTCGTTTCGCTCTTTTACCGCGCAAGCGAGTATTCTCCTCTCGCGAAATTCGCAAATTCGCATCTCCTCGGGGATGGGTTCGGCCACTGTCGTATTCGGATTTTGATTTTTCGATAACGTCTCGCGACGTTTCGAGTGTACACGATTTCCGGCGAGAAGGCGTCGTAAAAGGGGGACGGAGAAGAGACATGGCGAACGATACGAGCAGCACCGATGATCCACCCTTGCCTTTTACGATACCAGGCACGAGTTTGCGAGGTAGTAAAATGATAATTGGACCATTCGACAAGGAGATTATCGAGGCATCGTATCACCGAGGACTGCTCGCGAGATCCGTACTCGCAATCGCTGGCATCTATTACTCCCCTATTTGCCCGACGAATCCGCGAATTCGAAGCGAGTGGAATCACGAAACGTGTCCGGTCCGCGAGAGTATCGGAGGGAAGGAAGATTTTACGATCTCTCCCATAGACGCGCACGCGAACAACCGATAGACGTACGGTAACGATCGTTGTCTCTGGAATTTTTCCTACTGCAGCGTCGCTTCGCCTCGGAAGCTCCTTTTAAGACGCGCGGGCAATATGTCACCGGCGAGGCTGTACATAAAACGCCGCTGTTTTACGAGCTGATCAGATGGCGCGCGCGTGTTATTACGCGAACTCCCGAAATCCTTTTTCTCCAACGCGAGAGCGATAAAATTTTTCTGCCACCGGGATGTCGCGAATTTATCGCCGATGCTCGCGCGGTCCACGGGGCCCGTTTCACGAGAGGTCTATCACCGGGCGATATCGACTCGGAACTTTTCATCCGCCGAATGAGGCCTCTCGCGAGATATATTTTCGAAGAAACCCGCGATAGCGGGAAGGAGTACGACGATGCTCGCGATATACCCACGGACTCTCGACGAGGCAGTAACACAGTGCTTTTACGTTGATCACTATTTACAGCTTCGTTCCGCATTACGTTGATTATTCGCGCAGAGACCCGTGGCTATAGCCGCGCACACGACAGTCACCGATAGTTATCCGTGATAACGCGCCGTGATATCTCCGCGGCGCGTATCTTTCGACGTTTTATCGGCGTCGTAACTCAGCTCGAGACGGTCCGCGGGTACTTCGCGGCCGGGCGGGGCCGATTTACGCGTCTCACTACCGTCCACCTGCATCATCGTGCCCCACCCACCTGCGACGTTATTTTTCCCTGACATAACACCAGCGAGCACCAAAGGTTGCTCGCCATTCCTGTATCTCTTATATCCTCTTTATAATCTAGCAGCGTCTGTTGCGCTTCCACGTAACTTTGCATTTGCTCGCGTCCCGCGCGCGATATCCCGTCTGAGTTACAACGCGAGCAGTCGTCTTCGTGCCCCCCCTCCCCTCACGGAATAATACGGTTCTACAAAGTGCACTATTCCCCGTGCTAACGGTGCGGGGGAAAGCGTATTTATTACGGCATTTCCGTGTCAAAAGAAACTGTAGCGACACGTGTTATTATTTATCGTCTAGCCTCGCGGCGGGCGTAACAGGGGACGCGTGTAACGTGATTTGCGACGGCTCTTTGTTCCCAGATTCCGAGCAATCGCCGGCTGTGTACTTGAGGGACGACCCACTGTTCGGCAGCCTGCAGCTGCAGCAGCACAGCGAGCTCCGTGCACCGACTGCGGAACGTGCCGCCTTCTATTTGGACGCGGCGGTCGCGGGCCGACAACGAGAGGACGGAGACGCGCACATGCTGTACACCCTTCACGTTTATCAGTACAGCGTCGCCGGCAAGGGTGGAGGTGAGCCTCCGTTTCCCTTCCATCCACCGATTCCCGGCTCCTTCGTAGTCGCCGCTCGTAAACAACGTTTGTCATCGAGCTCCGTAAGCTGCAACCTCTCACCCCCTATCCCTCTCTTTCTCTTCCGCTCTCTGTTTCGACCTCGAGTGGCTTCCGTTCACGGAGCACGGCCACGGTTTTCCAGCGGCCCCGCGAAATTGCTGCTATTGTTTCTCGCGGAGAATCCCTCGGAGTCGTTGACCCGAATAACGCAATTTATTCGAGTAGAGTTCTCGCGTGACGTACGAATCTCTCGGGTTCCAGGACTCCGGCACGTGGATTCCGCGCGACGACATAATCGAATCTTTTAAAGGAGCACGAATATATTTCCCGATATTCCTAATTTCCCCAGTTGCCGGCGGCAGAAGCAGACTCCACCTAATGGACCTGGGTAATTCGGATCGCGGCAAGTCTTCTGGCGGGATCCCCCTATCCGGACTAGGCAATATCCTGCTAGCCATCTTCAACGGGCAGAAGCATCTGCCGTACAAGGAGCACAAGCTAACCCAATTACTGAAGGAGTGTCTCGGCTCGTTGACGTGTCACGCCGCCATGATCGCCCACGTGTCCCCCAACGCTCAGCACTACATGGAGACGCTAACCACCGTGCAACTGGCGTCTCGCATTCATCGAATGAGGCGGAGGAAGATCAAGTTCGTCGGTGGGGGCACGCAGGGCACGGGCAGCGGCGGAAGTTCCGGCGAGGAGGCGGCTAGGCAGAACAGCGAG
Source organism: Eufriesea mexicana (assembly GCF_001483705.2). NCBI lineage: Eukaryota > Metazoa > Arthropoda > Insecta > Hymenoptera > Apidae > Eufriesea > Eufriesea mexicana. The sequence continues at coordinate 331,569 of NW_016909100.1, forward strand.
TGCGACCCGAGCTCCAGCGACCTGTCCGCCGATACGGTCATCTACGTCGGGCCCAGCACCGACGACGCCACCGACGGCGAACACCCGCCAGTTTACATCCCCAGTCTGAACTCGGGCGACAATCGTTGCGCCATGGGAAGAGTGCTGCGAGGATCCGCCGCGGAGAGACCTTGCAAGATTCCCGAAGAGCGCAGCCCGATACACAAGTCGACGAAGGCGGTGAAGACCCTGACGCAGACGGCCTCGAAGCAAACCTCCCCGGCTCACACGGCCACTCCGAAGGCCAGTCCAGCGAGGAAGAGCTCGGCGACCAAGGTTTCCATGTCGTCCAAGGTGAACGATTCGCCGGGTAGCAAGATCCCAGTCGCGGCACCCAGCGGAGGCTCGGACGAGCAGTGGATAGACGGTCCCAGGATCTCCAAGTCGAAGGTCGCCGAGGCCAGACACATGTTGAAAGATCCTCATCACAAGAGGGAGACCTGGATCGACGGACCCATGCAGCTGACCGGTCCGCCTACCTTGCAGATGCACGCTCAGCAACATTCCTCCGGTTACGGGTTCATGGACAGCCACAAGAAGAGCATGATCAGGAAGTGGGTCGAGAATCAGTCGTCGCAGATCCAAAAGAGCAGGCACGCCGCGGCTAGGATCGAGTCGTCCAAGATGTCCGGTCAGTCGTCGCAGTTCAAGGAGCTGACCACGTTCAAGACGTGCTCCGGGATGGACGACGACGACACCTCGTTGTCCACGGTGGAGAGCGACAGCTTGAAGGCGAACGAGATCGAGGACATCACCGAGAAGCTCGGCGCCAAGCTGAACCTTCTGAACGTCAAGTCTAATACGGATTCCGGATTGGATCTGACAGCCAGTCCCGTTATGGATGACAGCGTGGACAAGGCGAAGCTGGATCTTCAGGAGGACGAGGACGACGACGAGGAAATCGTGGTGCCTCCGCCGTTGCCACTCATCGAGCCACTGAGCAACGGAGTCAGCAGAGAGGTCTCGATGGAGAGCTTGAACCTGTCGCACAAGGACATCGTGCTTCCTTCCAGACACTCCTTGTCTTCCGAGGACGAGATCTTGGAGATCGTCGAGGTGGAGGATCTGGAACCCGTGCCCATGCAGGACTCGTGCCTCCAAGTGACGGAGGAGGACATCGCGCTGTGCATGGGAGAGAATCCTTTGCCGGAGAGCGATCAGGAGGAGCATCCTTTGAGAATTCTCAGCCAGGAGAATCTCACCGTCGTATCGACGTTCACCGGTAAGTAAGCTTGCCGACGTTTCTCTCTTTCCTGCGCAGAGCACCGAGTCACGCCCTCGCTTCTTGGATCACCGGGGTATTTCGCGAGGAAATATTTAGAGTTCTCCTCGATGGTTTTTCGCGACGTTTATAGCGCGCCGTGTTTCGCAGCCCGTCTTCCGTCTCTGCTGCTCGTTGCAAGAGTACTCGAGAACGGAATGCTCGGAAGATTGTTTCCGGAGAGAGCCGATTCTTAGATCCACCGGGCTCGGTAATATAGCGCGCCCGATGGGAAACAATCATATTGCGGGGAAGAAGAGGAGCCAGCTCGAGGATTGTAACGATCGCGAAGAGAGAAAGGGAGATTGGAAGCGGCTCGATATAATTACTCGTCGATACTTTGCCGTCTTGGAGCTACGTCGGAAAAGAGGCAGCTTCCAACTGAATGCGCTTCTTTCTTTCCGTCCTTCTTATCCAAGCATTTGTTTCGTTGCTATCGACGAGAAAGCAACATCCGCCCGGGCAGGCAGAAAGGAAAAAAGAAATGCGTATTCATTTGCAGACTCGATGTCGGTGATGTCGGACACGGAACGATACAGACCTCAATACCCGCCACCGGTCGGCGCTGGTGTTCTGCCCAGGCCGTACTTCGACCACGAGGACTTCCTGGAGCAAGAGACCAGGCACAAGTTCGACCAATTGGCTCGGCTCCACGAACTCTACCAAAGTAAACTGGCGCTCGCAAACGTCTCCAACTCGGTCACCTATCAGAGGGAGAACTCGAACGTGAACGTCAGAAAAGCTCCATGTAAGTTTCCGAAAGTTTGCCCGACCGGGAGGACACGCTACTCGATCTTTCCGTCCACTCTGTTTTCTCTGTACGTCACCGACCCTTTCGTTGCGTTTCTAGCTCCAACTTTCCTCCTTTCTCGATCCTCGTAACCGAAAAAAGACTGTCGCCCTCGATCGGCCACAGCTCGCAGGAATACGAACGAAACGAAACCGGCAACGACAGGGTCGTGTATCGTCCAGAATCGTCGTGCGAGTCCTCTAAAACAAAATCACACTGTCAGCCAACCGGCGTAGGTCTACTACAACAAGTATGACATTAACGCAGGACAAATTCCAGCCGCCCCAGTCTTCCGTCCGCCGTCGCGCTGTCAGTCCTTGTCCCTTTCGGACGTGATGTTCAACGACGACGCGAGCAATTACGGCAGCATCTACAGCGAGCCGGCGTACATCGCCGGCAAGTCCGATCAGGAGAAGTTCTGCGACAACTGCCGCCAGAGCATGACGAAACCGGCCACCGCTTCTTACTGGTACCCCAACAGCGTGGCCCACATAGCCAGCCCCAGGAGGTACTGCGGCAAGCTGGGCGAGTGCAACATCTCCAGTCTCAGGCATCCCGACGGTGCCTCGAATCCTAATCTGAAGGAAGAGGTGGAGAGGCTACCGGGCAACGGAGCTTCCGGCTCGGACCCAGAGGAGGAGTACGTCGAGGCGAAGAAACTCTTCACGGCTGCCGAGAGATCCGAGAGGACTGTGACCGGCAAGTCGGACATCGAGGAGGATCTCAAGATTCAAGGTGAGGTCGCACACGCGTTCGTCCGATCTTCGAGTATCGTCGGATGGTGTAGTATTGTGACTAACGCCAGCCGCCGCCGCAACTTTGTTACAGCGACAGCGCCATTGCAATTGTCGATTCCATCACCGGCGCCATCCTCGGGTCGAATGCAGCGTAAAATTACGAGCCTCGGATCGTCGATGGTGTTGAACAAGGAAGGCTACGATTCCGGCGCCGATTCCACGCCACGGGCAGCGAAACTCTCGCCAGCCACTTTGTCTAGGCATCGCGCGGAAAGTTCTGGCTACGACAGCATAGTCAGAGACAGCGAGACCAGCAGCATCGCCAGCGACTCGTCCAGGCACACCGGAGCTCTTCAAGAGCACCAAGGTAGTTGATATTGGTCCGCGCTGTTCCGACATTTTCCGCCATCTCCGCGGCGGAGAGTAAACATCATCGAGAGGAAAATCGACAGCAGCGTTTCGGTTAACCTAGCTGTTGGTAAAGTTCTCGAAAGACCGACGGAAGTACGCGTCCTTTTTCCTCCTCGCTGATGCTCGCATGGTCGTTCGTTTCGTATTACGTATTATTTGCGGAGACTTTGCGCGAGTCGTAGCTGACGAGATGGATATTTCGATCCTTGCGAGAATAAAGGAAAGGCAAACGAGTAATTAGGAAGAAGATGGCGGAAAATGTATGCGTGTCAGCGACATCTGGCCGTTCCACGGAGAAACGTGGACGGTTTAGCTGACAACCCATCGAAACGATGTGGAAACCCTCTAAAATGGTCCCTCCGTACGGTGGTTCTCCTCAGGTGGCGCGCTGGGGGTTCTAACCTCGACGTTGTGCGGGTGTTTCAGCGGTGGAACAGCGGGTGGCAGAGTGCGGGCTCCGGTCACGGGCCCAGTGCCGGGCCCATCTGCCACGGGCGCCATCCGCGCTGCCGGGGATACTCGCGTACACAAGCGAGGACGTGGACATCCTGGACAGGCGCGCGCGATTGCGCTCGGATCCACGTGGCACGATGTCCAAGATACACAACCTGCGACTACGGCAGCGCCTTCTTAGGCTCGAGCTGCGAAACGCTAAAAGGCGCCTGATGGTGCCTGATGCCCGCTGGAGTTACGATCGTGAGTTCCTCTTTCCGCTACCTTGCTCTGCTTCCATTTCTAGTTCCATTTCTGGTCACACGCTGGTGCCTAGTTCCTCTGATACCGAAACGACCTTTCATCTGTTACAGTTCACGTGGAGAACAGTATGGACTGGCGAGATCCGTCGTTCTTGGAAGCGCTCGAGGTAGAAACGTGCATCCTGCAGAAGCGAGTGCAAGCCTGCAAGAGTCACGTCGTATTGATCACCTGTTTCGACTCCTGCCCACGGCAACAGAGCACGCGGCAAGAGGAAACGTCTACAGGGATTCGCATCACCTAACCTAGACTTGGATCAGTGCGCACGACCGCGTGCTGATCGCTAACTGATCGCCGTATGAACGATTAGAAAACGAGACGAGCGAGGTCGCTGATGGGAGAGAGAGACTAGGAAAGAGACAGAGAGAGAGAGAGAGAGAGAGAAAAGGGAATCGTTGTCACGATGTCGCTCGACTCCGTCCAATAGTTGTTAAATGACAAATTTAGTCGTATCGTGATCGTCGTCGCCATTGTTACGCACGTGTAACGATCGATCGTAAGGAAGCTTTCATCCCCCTTTTACTCGAGGATAAAGCCTCGTTCGCGTTAACGAGCTGAGAGAACTTGTCGCGTTTGGATGCCAGGCAGTTGCTGCCTGTGCTCCTAGACGTCTCGGATATCGGGGAGAACCGTAGGTTTACGATGATTTCTAAGCTGTTCTAGCGATGTTGAAACGATCGTTGGCCGAGATAGCGTGTAGAACGCGAGACGCATACTTGTTGACTTAAAATAATTTAGCGTACGAGTTGGTGCTGCATTTTTATACCGATCGATCGTCGAGGACTCAACGTTTAGGTAAATTCAGCGAGTCGCTGCCCTGGTCTCGATTCGAAACCGAAACCGAATCGTTGGTGAAACACGAACTTTCGACCCTAGAGACTGCTCTGCCGGTAGCGTAATGGGCCAAGTTTGAGGAGCGGTGCCGAGGCAACCAGAGCAAGTAATCCGACGCGCTAAGAAACACACGACCAGCATCGATAGCACTCGTTACAGCGTGCCGTGCGTGTTTGGTCGATCGGGGATCGGGCATCGAGTGCTTCCAGTACGAGGAAATCGAGGATAAACGAGATGAACGGGATGCCGATCCTCGATCGACGATTCGGAAGCGAAATATTTCGATCGGACAGACCTATCTGGACCACGCCGGATTCGCAAACTGAAGAAGCGGTATTTCGAATTCGAGGAAATAAAGAGAGAGAGAGAGAGAGAGAGAGAGAGAGAGACGGAGCAAGATGAAAATAGAAAGAGTATAAATATACGATATAAAGAGGCGGTAGTCACCTGTGGTGACTGTGCCGTCGAGAAAGAAGCGAGAGAATCCTTTCGTACGGCAAACGATTGGCGCGATAAGAGGCGAGGGAAAGAACGGCGATAAAACGCGTCGTAGCCATTGTATTTAATGCACGCACGTTAATTCAAGAATATTATCGTAGCTTTAATCGTTATCAACAGTTACCGCACTTCGTAGGGCTCTGTAATTCACTTTAGAAGGCGAAGATGAGAACCGATGGAAATGCGAGAAAGAGAGAGAGAGAGAGAGAGAGAGAGAGAGAGAGAGAGAGAGAGAGAGAGAGAGAGAGAAATGAGATAACGAGCGCGAAAGTAACCGAGAAATAGGTGCTGCGAGGGAGAGTGTTACTTTTCCACGGTAAACGTGTATTCGTAATCGTAAAAGTTGCTCGGTACGCGAGTGCTCTCTCTTTGCGCGTGAGACGAGAGACCCGTGGCGAATAAACGGCAGAGAGACCGAGGGAACGGGATGGAATACGCCAAGTTTAAACGCGAGAATCACGGATAGAGAGACGAGAGACGTGGGCGTGGAGAGCGTGGAAGGGGGAAGGAACCGTGGCGAATGGAAATAGATCGGATGAAAATAAATCGGGGATGCCGGTAATGCGAGGCAGAAATAGAGAGATTCCAGCTTTCCGATACGAACCGTGGCGTGATCGCGATGGCCGATATCGATGAAAACCACCCGCGTGTGTCTCTGTCGTTCCACCTTTCGCGTATACCGATAAGTATACGTCGTTTGCGCCATCTTCGCTTTTCGCGCAATGTGCAGTCTCGCACCGCCGATACCGCACTGCCAATTTAACAGCTTAACTCCATTTTATAATACCGTCTAAGGATATCGAGAGAGGATGTCGGAGAGTCTATAAATACCGTCAAATTATATCCCACGGAACACGGCCGTTCGGCTCTCCGAGATCTTCTTATGGATCGACGCCAATAACACCGGAACGATCGCGCATCTAATTTAGCCTTATCTATTTGGATTCGACGGTATCCATGGACGGTAATCGCGAGTCAGATATGCGTTCCGGCGACTCAGGCTAATCATTTAAGCGGGACAAGGCTGCACGTCTCGCGAGCATGCTTACCGAGCAATGCAGGATAGCCGATCCCCGTTAGCTGCGGAGAAAATCGTTCTCCGAGCTACCGGATTGGCCCGATCGTAAGCCGAGATTCCTGTATCGTTGTTAAACGAACCCGTACGCTATTCGTCCATGTTTCTAGACTATTCTTAACCCGCCACACTGCCGAGTACACGCGTACGTCATGATCGATCGTCTTCGATCGTCGTCCTTCGCGCGATCTTCGCCATTCCTCCTTTCTTTCCGGTTCAGTTTAGCCCGAACTCGTCCCGCGACCGACTCCAAACGCGTACGAGAACGCGTTCGATCGATACGCGACGATCTCCTCTTCCAGATCACACCTTCCGGGAACCGTGTCCTTCCTCCCGCGCCGAGGAACGCGCGTTCCGCTTCACAACGAAATAACCGATCGCCGCCATACTCGATATTCCAAATGGTCTTCTCACGAATCACCCTCTTCATTTCTTCATCCACCACCTGGTCCTTTTCGTTTTGCCTTCGAGCTAGGGAAGCGCGTCACTCCGTCTACCGTGAAATGCGACTAGTAAACGATTTAACGAGTAATAGCGCCATAGCAATTAACGATTAAGGATTAACCGACCTCCGCATCATCCCGCTCGAGGAACAACACAGAGTATACACATACGCGCACACATACCTAACAGGACACACGAGAACCTACCGTACACACGCGTCTACTGTACCATAGTACTTGTACCATATTTATATTTTATATGTACAAATTAGTCATGTAATTTCTTGTAATAAAGATCAATTTACAACGTGAACAGGCCGGCACGATTCCTGCACCGTGGTCGCCATTTTTTCTCCATTTCCCGTCCGGATCGACGAGTTCTTCCCCCCTCGAATTCCAGCCGGTTCGCTCGGGCGACGAGAGTGGACACACACACACACACACACACACGAGGCGAGGGAAGACCAGATTCCACGGAAGAATTCCTCGGACAAATTATTGGATCTGTTCCCGAGCGGAGTTCGCGACGCGTGTGTAGCATTCGCCAGAGAACTCGAGTCTCGACGCCCATCGCTGCGCGCTCGGGAACCGGTGTGCTCGAGGAACAATGCTCGAGGAGCAGATGTACGCAATCCTCGTGTGACGAAACCAACCACGCGGGATTTGATGGAACACGGTACAGGTACAGGTAAGGACGTAATTAGAGGCGGAACCGGGTCGCGGAAGCGAGCTAATGACGCGGAAGAGGAACAATGAACTTTGCGGATTCCTGGCAGCCCGTTGTGCCGTCCGTGTTCGCTCGAAACGGGGGGGACCGTGTACTCCGGGGAGTTGGAAACTGAGAGGGTGTTTCGAGGGGAAGTTGGAGCGTTACGAGCTGCGGCTGTACGACTCGTATTCTTTCCTCGATTCGTCTTAGCAGGCTGACGTAACTAATTAAGTCTCCTATCGTCTGCGATCTCGCGGACGACGTTCCGTTTCGCGGAAGAGACGGATCGAGCGAGGAGACGCGCGAAATAAATTCTCATTGAAAGCGGTGTCGGCTCGGGGGATCCAGATTGGACAGTAATCGTTGGATCTTTACGATCGTTCGATGTGGGCACGGATTAGCGCGACCTTGCAACCGAATCCCAAGGCTCGAGCCGACGAGTCGCCATTATTCCCGTAATTAAACGCTTGAAAAGCGTAATCGCGGACCTTGGAGGATAGACCCAAGGTGCGATCGAACGGACCGCGACGCCGACACGTTACGCGCCGCGGATAACGAATAACTCCTCGAGGAATAAAAATAGACGCCGTGTAACCGACGGTACAGCTTCTCTCCGTGGATTATACAAGCGCGATGCCGTGGCAGATCGGTCGAGGTAATTTAAAACGGTTAATCGATGGGAAAATGAATGAACTCCGAGGCGTAGGAATTATCAGACGTCTGGTCGAGTCAAGGATAATCGCGAAGCTATGTAGAACGCTGATAATAAATCTCGGATACTAATAATACGGCGAGTACCGGCTGTGAGATTACAAGACGGTGGAGAATCTTTTTAATGCGGAAGATTCGTACGGTCGCTATGGTAACCTTTCGCGAAATATAAAATAAATCCTGCTGAGCAACTTTCGAGGATCTTTCGTCGAGCAGATTGCGCATAAACAGCGTCGTATTTTCGTACAAAGGGCACGAATTACTGGCAATGTTATAGCATGACAGTGGGCAGAGATGACACTGCAGAAAGCAACTACGAGTGACTATAGCGAGGTACAGGAGTCCCTCGCGCACCTCGCTATTTCGCACATTTTTATCTCTTTGCACTCGACGAGAAGAGTAGAAATTCAAAGATTCTCCATTAAAGAACTGACGATACTTTTTTGAGCAGTGAATAAAGAATTGTATAATAATAGAATTGTAGAATTACTTGATTCCGATACCTCGAACACCGTTACATTACGTTAAATTTGATATATTAATTAACATCGATCTTCCAAATTTTATCAAATGGCAACTTTTTAAGCCTTTCTTTCGAGAAAAGAAGAAAAAGACTGGTATTCGACTAACTTTTGACGAAGTTTGTACAGAAAACACCCGAAACACGCCTCTTTAACTTCGTTATCGCGAGAGGAATCTTTATTTTAACACTAAAACTACCAACCCAGTCAAAATGACTGGTTCCAGAATTTTCCTTTTTGCAATCACCGAACACATACACCTGCTTTAAAAATAAAATTGGTATCAAGTCATATTAAGAAAGAACTGTAATCAATATATCCACTCGTATTCATCGTACCGCTGAAATTACTATAATCTGTGCACGTCATTAAAGATCGGTAGTTTTAGTGTTAATGGCGTCACCCTGCATCGAGATCTATCTTTGCTTCGTGGAACCATTCAACTTATCGATTCTCAAAGCAGGATTGAGTGAATGGTTGTCATAGAGCCTATACAATCTAGCCGAATGGCTCGATGGCACACAATTTTTGACAGCCCACCGTGTGCACCACGCTTCATAGAAACCCCGAGGTATAATCAGAATCATAAGCCCCTTTTCATTTCTCAATCCGATCATATCACTTTATGTACATATATCGATAAATAAATACAGGTAGCCCTCCTACAACACGGCATCCTATAACACGGTTTCGCTCTAACACGATAAGAAAATTGCAAAAACCTTTGTACAACACTATACTTCTATATGAACAGTGACGACGAAGAAATTTATTAAATTAAAATTGCGTTAAATTAAAATAATATTTTTGTTTTTGTTTTGTTTCGTGTTGTACGTACGTTTATATTTTTAATAAAAATTACGTTCTTTATGTAGAAATAAAAAAGAAATTTGTTTTTAGTAAGTTTTCGAAACGTAACCCCCCTTTTCGTACTGGCTCTGGGTCTCATACAACACGGTTTCACACGACACGGCATTTTCTAGGAACCTATCTGCCGTGTTATAGGAGGGTCACCTGTACTTTGAAACGCAGTTTTTGGTGCATATTCTTTGACATCCCTCTAATTCAGAATATTCGATATTGGGACATACATTCGGGAACCGATTGTGTCCAAAAGTCGAGGGCCCACTGTAACATAAACCGCGGCGACGGTCGTAGAGACGCGTGAAAAATGAAGCGTAAAAGGAATACGCGTATATTTATAAAAATAAGAAAGGCAGACGATACTCGCGCGTGCCCTCGCGGGAAGAGGCGAGCGATCCGAGGCGGACTGGGTCGATGGAGGGGATCGTAGCACGAAATTATCGGCGGCACCGGGAGAGAGCAGAGAGACGGTGTTTCATGCGTTTGAAAGATGAGCGGTCGAGAGGACGAGCGGGCAAAGGCGATTAGGGGGCGGCAAGAGAGAAGAACTCGTCGCGGCTGTGTCGATCGACAGTAGCTCGAAGGCAGCTCGAGAGAGAGAATGACTCGTCGCGAGTGTCGTCTCAGCGTCTCGTGGTCAGCCCTTACGCTGGCCCTGGTGCTGGTCCTGTTCGGGCCCTTCAACGCGGCCCTCAACAAGAACGATCTGTATCCTTACGCGACGCCTGGATCCTTCATCCTGCAGACGGACGTGAACGGGATGCTCCTCTCCGCGGAGACCATTCTGAAGACACCCATCGCGTTCTACGACAAGATCTTCGACTCCATATTCGTGAGTAACGTCGAATTTTCTTTCTATCGTCACTTCCTTGGCAGAATTTAGGAATTTTCTCACTATTCCGACGCGATATTTACTTTTTTTTATTTGTTTTCTTATTATTCTTCTTTTTCCCCTGTTTCCGTTCTCGGATTTCTCCATAGGGTCGGTTAAAGGGATTTAGAAAAATAATTCGCGTGGCGCGGGTTCGCGAGGAAAATTCGACGCTCGGTATCGAATCTGTAAAGCACGCGGATTTATTTTAAAACTGGATAGAAAGTCGGGCGATTCGGCGGATAAATCGTTATTTTTATCCAGCAACCGCGGTCGCGGCGGTTTTCCATCGGGCAGCGGTAGCCACTCGCATCCGGCCCCGTTTAATTTCGGTGCTCACAAAAATACACGGTAAAACTCGATAGAGGGCCGCGGGCTGGGGCCGTTCGAACGACGAATAACCCTTGCAGCGCGCGAAATTGTGTAAACACGGAGCGCGCGTGCCACTGTTTACGCTTTTCGGAGAAAGGGGTAGCGCAACACGAAAATCGTTTATTTAATGTTTTAAATTAGGACCGGTACTCGCGCGTTGCAAGAGAGGAAACGTCTCTTCTCCCTCGTGTAAATACAACGATTCCCACATTCCCTGCGGGTAGTACGCGTCGTTCCGTTTCGGCTGGACGGGTGTTGCGGGATAGAAAAAATATTGGAAACTCGACAGAGGCCGAAGGAGACGACGACGACGGTCACGTTTGCCAACGATGGTGTAATTCGTTCTGTTAATATTAATTCGCGCGCAACGAAGAAAAGCCGGGGACATTCGGTCATCCCCTTAATTCGGCTCGTGGTCTAATCTGTCGTCATCTTCTGGCGTGACACGAATTCATTGTCCGCGATGACGGTCAAACGGCCGCAGCCGGCGCGCAATCGCTTAATTGCGCTTGGGTCGTCGCACGAGCTGCTTCTCATGCTCTCTGTCTCGTTGCGCGTCACTTGTCACGCGGACCACGCTCGCCCGGACGTGGAACTCGCCCCTTCGACCACCGACTCGGCGACAACTCCGCGATAAGATGGCGGATTTCGCGGAAAATTCTGAAACAGCGATCCACCAACGATTCCTCGATCACGGAGAATCGGCCGGGGAACGACACGCTCGGTTCGCCGACCAAGCCAACGCAGATAACGCGTCGGTGATTTATCTAGGAATTTTTGGGGAAAACGCAACGCGGAGATTAGTCGTGGAAGGTATTGAGTCATGGAAGGCAAACACGGCGAGATTAGAAGAGTCCTGCAGCGAGTTCTGCGGTGATCTCACTTTTCCACGAACCGATTCAGCAGCCGCGCACACGCAGCGTGAATGGACATTGATTGTTCGGTACCGTCTCCTCCCCCGCCGCTCTATCTAGGTATTCGGAGGAATCTTCCAATTGATCCCGGAGCGGTGCCAAGGTGCATGATCTCATGCATGTCGCGCGGCGTCACGTGTTTCCATCGTAAGAAACCGCGCGTAGGAAAACACGCGATCGTAACCGTGATAATTGCCAGCCGTGTGTGTACTCGTCGCGTAGACGGTAGCCATTTACGGCGACTCGACCAGCTTCTCCTCCGCGAGACGTCCCTCGCGTCGCGTGCTCGCGCCATCACCTGTTCGAGAAAAAGCCAGGAAAACTGGAATTTCGCGCTCGTTTTATTACTGTGTCGCGTGCTTCGCTACGACGACCACGTGCACGAGGTTGATCGAGGCTCGTAGTAGTACAGCGTTTCATTCATCCACGCGGTCATTAACGCGATCGTCGTGCCAATTGATGCGTTATCGACGCGAGTGACGCTCGCGTTTCGGCCACGAGTTTATCGAATCAACGGCGCGGAACACGGCCGGAAGGCGACCGAATTATCTACGGATAATCCCGGGAGAGTCGGTTAACCAGTCGAGCAGAGAGCCTCGATCGGCAAGATATACACGCCTGTATCCTCGTGTTCGAGCGTCCTCGTCCGTCGAGATGCGATCCCGATAGCTGGACCCGCGAACGGCGCGCGACTTGGCCGGATCCGTTTCGCTCGGAAGCTGAGGCTCGTTTTTCGCGCTGCCGCGCGGTTAATTAAGCTCCGTCGAGCATCAGATAAATATTTAATTAGCCGTGGCCGTTACGCAAGAATATACAGAAGCGGCGATAAATCGGCGAGGCAAGCGGGCAAAGACACGCGGCGAGAATTTCCGAACGACGATTTCCACCGGCGTCGGTAATTAAAAGGATAAATACGTAAGCGCGATTTGACGCGTTTGATTGATCGGGCGGAAAGCGGAGGAGCGGCTGCAATTAGTCCGCGCTTATTGCGCGGCGTTTCGCGGAAATTGCACCGAGCCGAGGGCCAGCGGAGCGAGAGATACCTGTTGGTTCCGTGCGCTCGTCCGCCAACGATACGATCTCGCTAAACGAATGGTATCGGAAGCCGGCCGCTGGATTTGCATCCAGTTGGACGCTAACGCGACGGACGATTTACGTTGTAAACGCGGCCAATTAGCCTTGACGCTTTCCCACATTAGTTAGCCGTTACGAAATTCCGCCCGCGATTCTTCCACATCTTCCCGGCGACGTCATCCAGCGTCGCGGAGACCAATTAGACTCGCTCGAAAAGTTCGCGGTTAATTAAATTACCGCCAATAACGAACTCGTGCGAAATTATTTCTAACGCGCGCTAACTGCCGACCCTCGCCAACATCTGCACCAACGCGTGCATCGGCAAAAGCACCAGGATTATCCGTTCTTCTCTAGAGCCCACGAGGTACGAGGATGATCGGTAACCGATTAGCGGACAATCGGGTTTCACGGCCGAGCAAGAACTCGAGAGAAGGGAAAAGCAGCACGCGAGACACGACTCGTTTCTTAGCCCACGCGTGTCGCGACGACCCATTGGACGGCACGCGATGGAAACGGTGAAAACCGGTGCAATTTTCTAGGGGAAACGGAGGAGTTGGGAAGGAAGGAAGGAAGGAAGGACGGATGTTTGGCATGCAAACCTGGCTTAGGTTCGCCGACGAATTGATTGACACAGATACGAGTCGCGATATATCCGCGACGGTCTACTTAGAAGCTCTGCCTCCATTGAGACAATCATCTTTATTAAGACAATCGTCTCTATTTCGACGCTTATCGTCGACGATTCGCAGTCATCAAAATGATTGCGGCCGATTACACGATTGCGTTAGCGCGTGCGGACGCCTTGTTCACCTCGTGTCTCGAAAACGTGGTCGATCCGTCTGTCTGTCTGTCTGTCTGCCAGTGGAAGGAGGCTCGTTGTCAAGAGCGTGATCGTTGGCGCGTAGCCGGCGATCGGAGGACGCAGACTGGCGAGGGGGATTGCGACGAGCACGACTGGTTCCGCGAATCTCGTTATCCCTGCAAAGTGTCCCGTGAAATGATCGAGTTTTCAAGTTTAAACGAGCACGAAGTTGGTATTTAACGCAATCGCGCGGGGAGCCGCGGTTGTTGTTTGCCCGGCTAATTGAAGCTCTCGTGGACCGCGGTTTTCCAGCGGCCGCAATCTCCTTTCGCGTCTAATTTCTTTGCCGCCGCGAGGGGGACCGAGTTAACGCCGCCTCGCTCGTCAAAGCCTCTTTCTCCCGAGCGAAATTCGAATAATCGAACGGAAAACGCTCACTCTCTCTGCTTCTTTCCTTCGATCAAAGGCTGGTAAGAGTAACCGGCGAAAAATTTATTCCTCCAGCTTGACGAGAAATTCGAGTACAACGGGGGGCACGTTCACCGGTTGCTGACAGATGGCGTTCTAGCCCCGGACCCCCGCGGATTTTATTTAACTAGGGACCCGTGGCGGGGATAATCGGTGACATCAGGAAGAGAATCGACGAGCAAGACGGATTCCTCGTATTACTTGCAACCAGTCCCTATCTATTTTCACCGTTTTCTCTCGCGTTCGCGATTACCGGGGATTACGTGTGTGCGTGTGTGTCATCGGCTCAGCTGTGACCTACGACCCGAGCGATAGCCCCAGAGGAGATAGCGGCAGTCCGACTCTTCTCTCGGAACGCACCACTGTCAAAACGCCGGAGTACGGAAAGAGAGGCAGAAGGAGAGAGCGAAGGAGAGAACGGGAGATAGATAGAGAGAAGACGCGATCGATGTCCACTCTGAAACTGGCCGCGGCTCTCATCGATTATCGGTGATCCCGGTTTGCCGACGCCCTCGTAATTATCGCGCGGAAAATCGTCTAATCGGAAATGGCTAATCCGTGCCGATTGCTATCGATCGCGGCAGGATTAAAAGGAGAGGGAAAGCTCGCCGCCGGTCGATCGGAATAATTACGGGGACTTGGCTCGGGACACTCTTTTTTCGCTTCCTTTCCTTCCGCTTCACTCTTTCTGTTTTCAATTGGACTCCACCCGCGCGAAATTGCTCGCGCATACCGCGAAGAAAGGATCCATCGATCCGGGATCGAAAATGATTAAGCTTCCCGGATGGGGGGACTGGATCAGTTTCGTCGCGCTGGAACTGCTGCGCGAAATTGGACTGCGATTTCGTAAAGATTTTTCGGTATGAGAGTTCTACGCGATTGTTGGGCACAGAAGGACCCCTAGGATGACAAACCATGCTCGTTCTCTGGTTCCCGACGCGGCGCGTACAATGCCGAGCACCTAAAGAGCGAGGAAACTGCGAGTGACACTTGACTGGTCTAATTCGTGTCAATTCGCGCGACCAGGTCGCTGGTTGAATGATATGCGCCACTCGGGTGTTGAATTCAACGCGGCGCCCGCGATATTAGCACCGCGCGAAGACAATACGAGCGTCGGACAATCGGAGGTACCAGAAACAGGGACGTGAGAATGGTCGGAACCAGGCCGGAATTCGGTCGTCGCGTTAAACTTCGTCAATTAGCCAGGGTCGTTGGCTAGGAAGCGTTACTTCCGCCTTTCCTCTGTCCGACATCTTTGTTCCGAACGCGTAACGTTATGTCACCCTTTCATAAACATAACGAGCTGCGCAATTGTTCACCCAACGGATACTTGGACCCTTTGCACTCGACGACTTTTTCGTTACAGGAAAATAGTAATTCGAAGACTTCCTGTCATAGTGTCGACGATGTTTTTAAAATGGTAAACGAGAAATCATACGCAAATTAACAAGTTCGTCGCCCAGCGCGATTCGATCGAGTTTCTCGCGGGGCCCAAATCCTACTGTCTCAGCGCTAGAACGTTATCGGACCGATGATTTGGATGGGTCTAGTACAGACATCGCTCGTTAGATGTTGGTCAACGGACCCTATTTACAACTTTCCATTTCCTGTAATCGTTTCGAATTACCATCGGCAAACTTGCATTTTGCAAATAACTAAACGATAGAACAGAGTAACAGACTTGGTAAAGTTTTACCAGTCGTGAATATATTGACAGACGATTACGAAAAATGTAAAAACACTACGACCTATTGTTCCAATTGTCCAAAATCACCTCAAATGTGTTTAGACTGTTTTAACGAATACCACGCGACATAGTATAACGTAATATTTTATCCTAGATATAAATTAATAAAAAGTATAGTATAATGTGTATAATTTTCATATTTTTATATTGTATATCCTATGTTTATAATTCAGTGCCTATTCCATTAAATTCCTTTTAAAAATCCAGCTGAAAATCCTATTTAACTTGAACAAGAAGAACGTCACCCATATTCGGGTGACGGGGCCCCCACAGAAGCATACTCGTCACCCAGACATGACGATGAACGTGTTAAGACGTAGAATTACTTTTCTTCGACATTCCACGCATCGTTAGGTAATTTTAAATTTGATATATTATTTACTCTCGAGTGCAAAAGGTTAACACTGCATAATCTCTCTGCAAGAATCGCGAATACGAAAACTTCAAAATTTGATTTTGAAAATTCGAAAATTTACAAATCTGCGACACAAATTTTTCAATTTAAATTTGATTTTGAATTATATCTAGTACGTCGTGATTTGGTAAGATTTACCTGGAAATATTTCCAAAACTCGAATAGCCGTTGAACGATCGGAGCACACGGCTTCTAGATCGCGCTGACCCAAAAATACGCGACTATGTAGGCCACGTGTGGACAGAGGTACGAACGAGGGAAACATTCGCGGCAAAGCAAAAATAGTGTTTCGTTGAAGTTTTAATTTCGTCTGCGTTAAACGCCGAGAAGCGACGCCGCAGCTGCTCCCGCCACGAATGTGGAGCAACGCGCGCGCCTTTTAGTTTAGCCAATTGACGAAACGACGTCTACGCTTGCAGACGCGCCGCCAAGGCCCGAGCAGCCTCGGACCCCGGCCCTTTCTAATGCTTCGGCGTCGTTAAACCACGCGTACACCGGGTGAATGACTTTCCGCGTGCATACGAGACGCCTCGTTGCATCACCGGAGCATCCCGCGACACGTGCTGCATCGATCTACCTGTGAAACCATCTGCGGGTCACCAAATCTACCTTCTGCCAATCCTGCCTTCTTTCCGTTTCTTGATAATCGTTCGTCCAACCGATATCGCGATAAAATCGGCTTCGGGTCGTTACGGAGAAAAGAATAATCGGTGATTCCGACGAACTCGAACGTAAACTACAAGTTCGAAGGTTATCGAAAATATCTCGAGCTCTCGGTCTCCGGTTTACGAGTTCTCTCGGACCAAAAGAGAATCTAGATATGCAGATTACTACCTCCGGGCAGGTTGAAAGTCGTGAAATTTAGGAGGCTCTCCGTTTACGGAGACCGTCTCTCGGTAACCCTGTACCGAGGTTAAGGTAAAACTTGGATAAAGCCGGTCGCGGAAATTTTATCTTCGCATTACGTCGTATGGATAATGAAAGTTTTCCCAAAGGGGTTGGCGAAATCTCGCGGCTCGATCCTTATTCGAGTAATGAGACTTTTAATTACGCGAGGCTGTCGAATCTGCTTCTTCCGAGCGTTTCCGTTACCACCGCGCGATACGACGGGGGATGAAGAGGTTATCTTACCTGGTTGCAGGTGAACGGAAATGGCGTGCTCTCTTTCGCCAGGGCCATGCAAAGGTTCTTCAATATCGCGTTTCCTCTGGACGATCCGGTTATCGCGCCGCTGTACACGCACGTCGACACCAGAGCCTCCGGAAGGGTGTACTACGGCGAAACGGACGCGCCGGAAGTGCTCGCCAGAGCCGGAGGAATGGTCCGCAGCGCTTTCAGGGACGCCGGGGACTTCGTGCCGACCCACGTGTTCCTCGCCACCTGGGTGGACGTTGGGTACTACAACGGGAAAAGCGACAAGGTTAGTTAATGTGAGTCGAGCTGTTTCAGCGTCTGCTTTCGTAAGCGGACATTTTCTCGCGTAAGAGATAAGGGATACGCGTAGATGGATAAACGAGATAACATCGATCGGTCTCTCTCGCGTTCGTTCTAACGTAACTGGATTTTTCTCAGGTGAACACGTATCAGGTAGCCATCTCGTCGAACGGCACGCATTCCTACGTGGAATTATTGTACCCGGAAAACGGTATACAATGGATTCAAGGCGAGTCGCACCCCAACGGTCTGCCGGACGCGAAGGCACAGGCAGGATTAATGAGCGAAGGAAGAATATACACGCTGAGGGGATCCGGCACGGATCAGATCCAGAACGTCGACAAGTGAGTCACGGGAACGATCGTTCAGTCTTGCTATCGATCCCGTCTTCGACCGAGATCGTAATTTCCTGTTGTCCTCCAGGTGGTCGAACGTGAACCGACCTGGACAGTGGCTGTTCCAAGTCGGACCGATCTCTGACGAGGAGGACGTGATCACGCCCGACAACATCGAAGGTGAATTTCTTATCGAGAATGGCGCTTTCGCGTCGATTCGTGCGATTCTTCGGTGAATTATTTCTCTTCGGACTGTACCATGTTTCCGTATTCCTTTATCGATCAGATAGCAGCGTAACGAACCAGGTAGCCAACTGCAGGACAGGAGCGACGACATGCCACAGCAAGGCGACGTGTGTCGACTACGAGGTGGGCTTCTGTTGCCATTGCAAGCAAGGATTCTTCGGCAACGGGAAATCCTGCCAGCCGAACGGTGAGAATCGTCGTTTCACGGTCCTCCGTCGTTGTAAACTTAGGAACCCTCCAATTATCCCCGAGTCACGTCCCTTTGATGTAGCCACGCCACATAAAAATTCGCTTTAGAGGGGTCTCCGTACTTTTAACCGACTCTCTTCCCCTTTTGGACAGCGACGAGTGTCGCGAAACCAACTCCAACAACGGACCACTACGCTCGCGTTCCCTCTGATCTATTCATAGTTCACGAAAACTGGCTTTCCTGCTCTTTCGATCACCTCGTAAAAGACCGGATTCTCCAAGGCAGATGCTCTTTGAACGAAAAGCGACTGCACGAATGCCACGCTTTACGAGGACAGGCTAATTTCGATTACCAGGGGACGGAGTTTAACACTTTGACTGCCACGTTGGTCATATATGACCGGTCACGATTTCTCCTGTGACGCCACGGTGGTCGTTGGTGACAGGAGCGCTTGAACTACTCGTAAAACTACAGTTGTAAAAATCGAATGAAAATTGACACTTCTTGTTCGTGTTCTTAAAGGTTTAAAATTAGAACGAAAGGAAGTAAAACCGTAAGGATGTACGGGTGTGAGGGCGGTGCTAGCGTAGAAAGCCTAGCGAGAATATAGCGAGGTGTCATCTTTTAGTTTAAATAAAATTGTAATTGTTATTAACACTTTGACATATATAACCGACCACGGTTTCACCTGTGACGCTACCGGAGCGCTTGAACTACTCGAACTACATTGATCTACATCGAATGAAAATTGACAGGTAGCGTATTTTGAATATAACAGTTAATTGGAAAATACATTGAAATATAAGGTGCCCAATTGAACGATCAAAAATTTTTATTAAAACATCGATCCAAAAAATATTAGGACAAATATTGCATATAGCGGTGCACTCCAGTGGCGTCCTGAACGAAACGTGTGATTTCGACGTGGTATTCAAAGCAGTTGAATCGATGAAACGTTACAGATATACCGTTGCGCGTGAATGGACGCGTTTCCGGTACCATCAACGGCGTGGAGTTCCCCCCGAAGGATCTTCAGTGTTACGTGCAAACGGAGGACGGTAGGACGTACACGGCTCTGTCGAGAGTGCCCGAAGAAATTGGCGCCAGCTTCCAGTTGCTAGGAAATTTAGGAGGAGTGATCGGTTGGCTGTTCGCGAAACCGATCGGTGAGACGAAAAATGGCTACGAGATCACGGGTAGGTACTCGAAGACGGTACTAAATCGCGACAAATTCTCCGAATTCTCCCACTCCCGTTTTCCCTAACGAACCCAAAGGCTTAAAATGGAAGTTAGGCTGACAACGTTTAACTTGGACGAACGATCGATTCAGGGGGATTATTCAATCACACGACGGAGTTGACGTTCACGTCGACGGGCGAGAAGCTGACGATACAAAGCAATTACCTCGGGCTGGACGTCTTCGGGCAACTGAAGATGGAGGCGAAGATCAAAGGTACGTTGCCGCAGTTGACGAGGGACACCAGAGTCGTCTACTGCGACTACGACGAACTTTACACCAGAGCGCAAGCCGGTGTGATCCGCGCACAGAGCGAGAGAACTTGCGAACTGAACGAAGCTGGCACGGAGCGGAAGCTCAGTTTCACACAAGACCAAACGATCATTTATAACGAATGCCCGTACCTCGCCGTCGAGCCCGAGGACGACACGACCAGATTGAAGTTCTTCAGGGGTGTTACCACTTACGAAGCGGTCGAAGGAATTATACGTTTCGCGGTGAACACGAAAGTTACGCCCCTCAAGGAAGAGGACCCCTGCATCCAGGGAAGGGAGACCTGCAGCGTTCACAGTTCCTGCATCGTCGATGGGGACAGCTTCAAGTGCGTCTGTAATCCCGGGTAAGGAGATTCGCTTTAACTTGGTCCACTCGGTACATGATTTAAGTAGATCTCGAAGAAACGGTACCGTTTCTTCTTCCGAGGAAGAATTTGTAGCGACCATCATTCTCACCCTCGCCACTAGATGGATTCCGTCTTCGAGGACTTTCGCGCAAGTCCTCGGAAAACCTCTAATTCCTATATATGTAGGATCGGATTGGGTGGATCGGCTAAAGTAGCGCTGTTTTATTTCTTAAACGAATAAAATAAGCTTATACGTAGATTGACGGCTATGAAACAAGAGGGATTCGTTGTATGGACACGTTCGACTTTGACTCTTTACTTCCATACTGACACACTCTTAGACACTAGCCTAGAAACTCTTAACCCTTTGGCCTATAACCACGAGCCTAACTCGTGGTAAAGAATTTGTGTCATAAACGAAAACCACGAATCTCACTCGTGGTAAAGAATTTGTGTCGTAAACGAATTAATCGTGATTCCGCCCTAGACGTCTTAAAATTACTATTTGTACCCAAACGTTGTATATTATTTCACAATTCCTTTTGTTGCACCGAAATATACATATGAAAGGTATAGATTTTGCGCCAGTTCGGGTACACGGCTGAACAGCTGAATGGCATGGCGCGCGACCGACCTTCTTGTTTACTATACCGTGTAGGCCAAGGGGTTAAAGGCCCTTGACAGTCTGTAACAGTCTTTTAACGATCCTTAAGCGTACTTCAGGTAGTGTCTAAGAAGTCAAAGTCGAACGTACCCATAGCGAATCCCTCTTGTTTCATAGCCCTCAGTCTACGTATAAGCTTATTTTATTCCATTAAGAAGTAAACCAGCGCCATTTTAGCCAATCCACCCAATCCGATCCTACATATATATAACTTCCTGTCCTTCCAATAGTATCCCAGTGTCTGAGGCACGGCCTGTTAAGGTAGCCTTACTGACGAGTCCGTCAGCAGGCCCGGGACGAAACGCATCCCTTCCATTTCCTTCCGTCCCTTCTAGCTACACCACCACGGAGGATACCTGTGACCAGCTGACTTCCAAACGATGGTGGGGAGGACCCCCACAAATTCTTCCTCGTTTGAACACGAATACCCCGAAGAAAATCCCTTTCGAGAAGATCTCAATAATATTCTGTTCGTCAGTTATCAGTATTTGTACGAGGAAGACGGTAGCGCCGTCTGCGTGGACGTGAACGAATGCACGGCCGGAAACCACATGTGCTCGCCGAACGCGCAGTGCATTAATCAGGAAGGTAGCCACATGTGCCAGTGCAGGCACGGATTCTCCGGAGACGGTCGAACCTGCGAGAGTAAGTCCGTGGTTTGACGAGAAGCGGAGGTTACCGTACCCAGATAACTCCTCGAGCCACTAGTTCGACCAGAGCATCGATACCTCTGCTCTGCTGGCGCGAGGAGACTCTGCTCTACGAGTCGTCAATAACCGGTGTACCCTCTGTTGAAAATATAGAGCTTCCATCGTGCGAGGATACGAGATGCGGCAACTACGAGCAATGCCTAATGATCGAAGGGGTGCCCAATTGCATCTGCATGCCGGGATTCGAGGAGACCGAGCAGGGTTGCTACCCCATATCCGAGCAGGGTAAGAACGCTCGTCCTTTCATCCCGCTAATTCTCATTCTCGAGAATTATTTAACCGACATTACCGAGACTGCTATTGCAGGTTCCTGCAACGTGGAGGATAACTGCTCTCCCAATGGTATCTGCAATTTCGACGCGGAGAGGCAGAGGCACGTGTGCATCTGTCTGCCAGGTTTCATTGGTAAGAGTGGATTATTCGTTAACGCGAATTTTCCAAACCGCGTTCGAAACGTTGAAAGCGTAAGTCGGAGATGTCAAATGCCTCGGCGATGTCGCGGAACTTTGCAAAAGCGATGGAAGTCGCTTTCCAAAAGTAATATTTAACGCATCGAACCGGCATGCGATTCAAGGATCTTCCAAGGATCTTCCAAGGCAAAGTTCGAATCCAATTACGATGGGATGGCGTGTAACGTTTCTGGCTGTTCTGTTCGAAATCGCGCAATTTCCTCTCACCCTTTCCGCGCGTTACCGTTCGATTTGCAAACGAATCCCGCGATCGCCTTCCGCCCCAACGATCACGATCGTTTCCAGGCGACGGCTACACGTGTTACCCGGATGCGGACGTAACCACAACGGACGAACCGCCGAAACCGCAGTGCGTGGAGGAGATGTGTTGGTGTCCAAGAGGTTGGGAGTATCAGAATAACGAATGCGTGCAACAGGAAAACGAGAACAAGTCCATCTCGTACAATCGCCATTGTAAGTACGACGTAGAGGGTGGTTCGAACGAATTTTGCATTTTTTCATCGGTATCACAGTTCTAAGGCACGATCTTGAGTATTTGAGACTGTTAAATTGCACGAGAAATTTTGCCAATCTTGCCTCGAGTCAGTCGCAATGGAGATGCGAATCCCTCGAGGAACAGGAGAAAATAGAAGACGATAGAAGACGAGAAGAGTATGAAATTAAGATCCTGGTCCTCGAGGGATTGACACGTATCTGTGCATGAGGACTAATCGCACGTGGAACGTGATTCGAGCAAGTTCGCGATAGCATGAACCACAGAGCCTATTACAATTATCCCGTGTGATTTGCGACGATTATTAACCGGTAGCGACGAACGGTTTGCATCGTGCGTTCTAGTATCGGCACGCCCAATCCCAGGATGCTACGAAGACATCTGCATATGTCCCTGGGGATACGATCACGACCGTACGGAGGAGATTTGCGTGCCCCGGCCGGGATTCAACCACGAAACCATGGGTCCATCAGGAGTACACTGTACGATAGTCCGCTTTGCTTTCGCTAATTTGCTCGGCCTATTAACCGATTTCTTTGCACGTGCTCTACGCGCTTTACGCATTCGCCGATTTAATTCTACTCGTTTCATTCGCGATCGAGTCTAACCGAGGCTCACCAACGGATTCATCGTCGTGTCGATAATTTTCCCGTCGAAATCTCGTCACGTCGCCGCGATACGACGATAAATCCGTTAGCAAACGTCCGGCACGTCTCCGCAAAGGCGTAAGCATTTCTAAACGCGATTCGCGCGATCGATTGGGAAAAAAGAAAATGCAAGAAAAAGAGAAAAAAGCGCGTCGCGAAACAACTCGGACGTGGATAGTCGAGGCAATTACCTGGTAGTAGAGAGAGAGAGAGAGAGAGTATTATCGTAATTGCGCACGCTTGTGTCCAGTATCGTGCAACGTGGTGAACTGGTGTCACCCCTACGCCCAATGTATCTACGTGCCGAGCACCGCGCACTATGAGTGTCGCTGCAACCCCGGGTACGAAGGTGACGGTATGGACTGCACAAAGACAGGTACGTTGATTTGCATCTTGCTCGCCTCTTGTTCCTTTGAACATCATCATTCGCGAGCAAGGAAATTACTATTACTCGTTATTATCCAACGGGTGAATGAAAAGTGTTGTTCTGGCACAGAGGTGTCCTGTTTGGACGTGGACATTTGCGACCCGAACGCGTCTTGCCAGCAGGACGAGTCGCTGGCCAAGTGCGTGTGCAATCCAGGATTCGAGGGAGACGGCACCACCTGCAGCCCAATCGGTCATATCACCTTTCCTATTTTTTTCTATTTTTTTCTATCTTTTTCTATCTCATTCAACCCCCTGTATCGTCGGATTTCTAATCCCCGTGTCACGATAGCTTTCGCTCGCATCGATCCACCGGTCTGCGCTCGCGAGACACGAGGAACGTTGCATTAGCGCTTCCGTAATCGCATGAGCACGCGATATAGAATCGACCCTAGAGTAACGTCAACCCTAAACGAATAATCGACTAGCGAAACTCGCTCGCTACAATAACCGTTTATCTCGCAGATGAATGCGACAACCAAGCGGACTGTCTGGAGAACGAACAGTGCTCGTACAACATGGCCACCTCGAGGTTCGAGTGCACGTGCAACCCGGGATTCAGCATGGTGGACGGACGTTGCGTGGTGTCCGACTGCTCCACGAATTCGTCGCAGTGCCACGTGAACGCGCAATGCGTGTCCAGCAGCGAAGGTGGCTACAAGTGCGTGTGCATCGAAGGGTACAACGGTGACGGGATCCGTCAATGCGTCGAGGACCACATCGGCTGCAACGTGTTGAATAATTGCGGCAGGAACGCGGTCTGCGGTTACAATCAAACCTCCGCGAATTTCGCCTGCATCTGCCAGTCGGTATGTTTATTGAACCCGCAAATTCGTCACGAATTACGGCTTTACAGTCGAATCTCGCGAGATTAGACATCGATGGAGCTGCCAGCTATCCCCGAGAGAGAGAGAAAGAGAGAGAGAGAGTGTTAAAAAATGGACAAAAATGGGGAACGTTGTCGAGCGAGCAAACCCCCTTGCTTGGTGGTAACGGATTCGCGCGTTCACGCCGGTGCTGATTCTTGTGTTCCTCGTTGTAGGGCTATTCAAACGCCCTAGGCTACTATTTTAATATATTGACCGTTTATTTTCAAAGTGGTATAAGCCAATTACAAAATAAAAGTTTGCACTAAAGTTTACACTTACGTAAATAAAAAATGTACACTAAACTTTTGTTCTACTGGAATATTTAAGTGTGAGCTCCCGGTGGTACACTCCACACGATGGGAGACTCGAGTGTAAGCCACCGATGATACACGCCAGCGTGAACGTGTTAAACGGGGCTAGACGCGGCGCCAGTAATAATTTCGTAAGACGTAGGAAAGTAGAAAAACTGAGGTCAGTAATTCGCGGAGTTTGGAACTGGTTCGGGTGCAGATCGCGATAACTGACGGCGACCAGTAGTAATTCTCGAGGATGTTCGAAAATGGTGGAGTTTCGGGGAGTCCGAACGTAGACTCGGTATTAATAAGAATCGTAGCAGTAGTAACGGAGCGTCGATTGTCAGACACGACCAGTCTTTATATCCCTTAACGCGGCGCGGGGTCGTAAACGTTGGAATAAAGTTTGGCTCCGGTTCCAGATAGCGAGGGGAAACCCGTTCGAGCGCGATGGTCGTTTTCTAACGAGCTCTGCTTATTTCCAGGGCTTTTACGGCGACGGGTTCACGTGCTTGCCCCAGTCCTCTTGCAGACTGGATCCAACGATCTGCTCGCCGAACGCGACGTGCGTGGTGGCCGGGGAGAATCAATTCGCTTGCGTATGCAACGAAGGCTTCACCGGAGATGGGGCCAACTGCAAATCTAGGCCGAAACACGAGGCGAACTTCCTGCTGGTGAATCAAGGAATGGCCACGCTGAGGATCCCGTTCGCGCCGACACAGGAGAACTCGGGCGGGCCGATTTACATAGACTACATGCAGATGGCGATCGCGATCGACATCGACTGTACGAACGGGAAGGCTTACTCGAGCGACATCACCGGTAAGATTAACTGGCGAAAACTTTACGTGGAGGGGTGGATCACGAGGGCAATTTTCCTGCGAAAGTATCAGCCACCGGGATGCTCTGTCTAGACGAGATTTATTTTCCAGGTAATCGAATAATCGAGTTAACGTACAACGGATCGATGGCAGAGACGTTCTTGCCGAAACTTAGCAGCCCCGAGGGACTGACGGTCGATTGGGTCTCGAGAAATATTTTCTGGACCGACTCGGGCAAAACGACCGTCGAGGTAGCCAATCTCGAGACGAAGAAGCGGAAGGTGCTCGTTTCCGACGGACTGGTCAATCCTAGAGGGATAGCCGTGCACCCCTATCGTGGGTGAGTATCGTTTCTTCGTCGAATTCCACCATCTATTCGTCGCTCGCTATCAAATTGAACGCGAGGCATGTGGTCGGTCGAAATTGATAATTCGGTGGGCAAGTTAGCGAGAAGACTAACGCGAGAAGGGCGGAGAAGGGAGAAAATAAATTCGAAAGTAAAGGAAATCGTGGAAATTCGATCGTTTCTAGAAAGATATTTTGGTCCGACTGGAACCGCGCCTCGCCGAAATTGGAGTGGGCCAACGAGGATGGCAGCGGTCGTGCAATCTTCCTTCAAGGGGATTACGTGAAGCTACCGAATTCGTTAAGCATCGATTGGACGATGGATGAGCTGTGTTGGGCGGACGCAGGGACGTTTACGATAAGTAAGTATACGTGTGGGGATAATTTTCTTTGGCAAATATAAGGAGTACAAAATGTTGTCCTATTCCAATATATATTTAATGCTAGCTAAATGAGACTCAGAAGTAAAGTATAACTAAGAGACTGGACTGATAACTGACCTATGATCGCGCAACTAACACTCTCACGTCAATTGTTTTTCCAACTTCGTAAAGGACTGTCTTAACCCATTTGCATTATGACGCTGCTTAAGATGGCGTATTCAGGAACCAGCGACGTTCAACTGATGGCAGTTAAAAAGATTTTCAAGACAAAAGTAAAATTGTTAAGAACAGAATGAACCGATGTAGGCGAGATGCTCGCAAAAAGGATCAAACGTTATCTATGGCACATGAAGAATATTCAGCAACTGGCAATGGAAAAAAGCTAGGTGATAGAAGACAGTCGTGGCTCGTGGAATACTCTGCGCTTGAATGCAAATGGGTTAAGACAGCCCTTGTATCCTTATTTAGACCTACTCTCCCCTACGCATGCTTTCTCATGACCTGGTCCTCTCTGAACCATGTACTCCAAATACTCAGACGCATTCCTAACTTTCGCTCATTGTTCGCACTCGATCCTGTCACAAACATCCCTTAATTCTATCACTCGTCCTTCCACGTGCACTCCAGATGTCACATTAAACATTCGGACTGAACCCTAAGCTGATGAGTATTGTCCATCATCATCTAGGTAGGCCTAAGTGTTCCCTTGTATTCGCTCTCAAACCCCATCATTCCTGTGTTAGCGACCTACGTTCTCACCCTCGCCAATAAATATCTTCCTACTTGAAGGAAGTTCGGTGAATCCGTGACCTCCCTTAAGTAGAAGTTTCTATGCCACCTAAAGCATCCCTGTCTAAGGCAGGACCTGCTAGGAAGCCTTACCGATGAGAGTCCACTGGCAGGTCCGGGTCGAAACGCATCCTTTCTTCTTCCTTACCTCTTTCTACCTGTTATCATAGCAAAATGACCAAAGTGATACTAATGACTAGCACTATAGCATCATCAGACCATCAATAGGAACGCAAGAGTCAAGATCGAGCGTACCAAACGAAGACATTAATAGAAACTCCATGAGGGGCCCCACACCTACATACAAATACGGAGATCGTGTACCTCTCACCGAGCATTTTTGACGATCTCGTTCACAGGTTGCATGGAGATCGATAGCAGAGAGATCAACGTGGTCGCGAACCAGCTCACCTATCCGTTTGGTCTGGCGATATCGCAGCAGAATTATTACTGGACCGATTGGAAAACGTAAGTCGTGGAGTAAACGCGAAAGCACTCGGAACGGAAAACAATCCGCGTGGTAATTGAATATTCCAGCGATATCGGTAGTTAAAGCGTTTTGGCGGACTTTAGACGAGATCAAACGATCGATAAAATAAGTTACGAGCTAATAAAGCTTAAACGGGTAGTATAACTAGCGGAGAAAATCGAGTAAAGCGCATGCAAGTTGGAAGATATTTCAATCATCCGTTATTTACCGCCGTAGCCACAAAATCGAAGTCGCCATGAAGAGCACCGGGGACAGGAAGCCGGCCATATCGGTACCACCAGGGGCGAACGGTAAATTATACGGAATAGTCGTCGTTCCTGAGTCGTGCCCGAGAGGTAAATCAAGTTTTATGTCATCGTTCCCTCTATTCCCCGTGAAATTGATCGCTCCCTTAAAATTGCATAAAGCGTACCGAATATCATAATTTCGCGCGATCATCCGTATCGCGACGATAATTGGATTAACCTCGCTCGCACGAGTTATCGTTCGCCTGTTCCCGACAGTGACCAACGCCTGTCAGTTCGAGAACGGAAGGTGTAACAAGGACCAGCTGTGCCTGCCGAATGGTCAGAGCGGCAGGACGTGCGTGTGCGCGGACGACGCGACGGGACCATGCACCGACACCCAATAGCGATGACATAATCGGTCATCGAGGATTAAGAAGGCGACACGAGACTCCATCAGCCGATCGACACGGAGAAGAGCTCGCGTCGCGTCGGGGTCACCCGTTAGATTACGTGTAAATTGTAATATTACCGCTACTTTCTATCATTAGTTCTTATCGTCCACGCGTTTTCGAGTAACACGATCTTTTGTATCTAATACCGGGCCCGCGGTGTGAAGCTGGCTGTATCGTGGTCGCGACCCGGTCACGCGTTATTTAATAAAAATATAAGAAACATACCGCCTGCGTTTTCATATCGCATCATCCCACGCCACTGCGGTATAAACGCGTATGTACATATTTGTACAGCTCGATATCCGTTGCCTGTTTTCCAGTATGATCGCACCGGGTGATAAGTTTGCGGAAGCTCTGGCGCGTAAAGTGGCGTCATCCATGGCCGAGGCGGCAACTTCGGGCCGCCATAGCCAGGCACCCGCGCGGCAAGAAGAAGAGGAAGAAACGGAGCTTAATTTCCCAAACGATTACGAGCATTAACCGGGACGCTTTGTCGTCGTAACGACGACAGGGAGAAAAGTAAAATTGTACCCGTAAGGTTGCGATAATGAACCGAAGGTTCGGGGCTTTCCAGCGACATTCATTGTCCCCGCAAACGAATAAATCTGCTCGTAACAGCGCGGCACGAAGACAAGATCGCGAACAGGAAGCCAATTACGGTGTTCATTACCGTCGTTAACAGCCGGCCATTTCCTTCTCCCGTTGCTGTATTACGTTAATAAGCAACTACTTAGCGGTCTAATAAGAGTGACACGGTCGGAAAGGACGGCATAAAAATCGGGTCTCCCCTTGTCTACGATCAATTATCTTCCCTCGCGAGGCTAGGCTCTAAACGCACAAGTAGCACCGCGAGGAAAGTAAAGGCAAAGGGAGGTAAGCGGTATCGGCATCGGTATCGCAAAGAGAGTTTATCGACGAACAGCCCCGACGAGACAATTAAATCTTCCTTACCGCGATCTCTTTGTATGCGTCTAATTGGCTGACCGCAAATCGAGGAAGAGAGTGGCTGCGGTTCGTCGACGATGCAATTGGAGCCGAGGTGAAGAGCAGCGAGAAGCAGCAGAAACGACAAAGGGCATCAAACCTTAGATCACCGCCCCGACCGCAGAGACAAGAATCTCCTGGCAAAATGCGTCTCCGAGGAGTTTCCTCGTGACCCCGGCGTTCAGTCCCGAGCTAACGCGAGACTTCCAACGAATGGAAGAAAAGCATGACGGAAGTGTCGTTTCGCTGTCTGCCCGGAAAATTACACGCTTTTTTCCCTGCCCGATCGACTCGGCTCCCATGGCCCGGATAAAGCCAACAACCACGTCGCCATGGCTCCCCGTGAATTTTTTCGTTTCAATATCTGCGAGGTTCGTTGTCAACTGTGCAAATATTTAACAAGGAAACAAACAACTCCGAGGAAGGAGTTATTTGTAAGGTAAACACGCGATAGAAGCCAATATCGAGAAACGCCGTGGATATTGTTTTCTTATGAATATCGATGCGAACTTGCCCGGTATTTCCCGTCGGGACTAGAGCAAGTTTGTTATATAAACTTGCGATTCCCTGGTCCCGAACCCTGGCTAAGGTCGGCTCCAATCACTGAAACCGCGATCAAAGGTTTCGCTCTTGGATCGCTGCTTGTCCGTCGAGCAATCGGTAAATGCGTCATGATGTCTGGCGATCGAGCGAAGGAACGTTTGTAGAGTCTAGGTAAACGTCGGGTTAGAGTTTTTGCCTGGAAGAGTAAATTTCGCGTCGGAAACGACCGTGACGAAGAAAAAATTGGTTTTATAGAACGAAGTCTGAACGGCGAGAATTAGCGAAGGCGACAGGCCGTAATTCCGCAACGAAGCACGGATAATCCACTGGTCCCGGTACGATTTACGCCCGTCCAGGAATTTCCTACTCTTCGACGCCTGGAATACCGCCGGGTATTTATACACGAGGTACGACAAGAGGTTAACCAGCCAAGAAGATAATAAAATTCGAATTACGAGGGTATCTCGTATCGATGGAATAGAAGCGAGTACGACTTCTCGTGGTTCGAGTGCTGGACATTTGCTGACACTCGCAAACACCTCGCACGATCGGTGCACGACCCGCATCCGACAACCCTGTTATATCCGATTTATCGCGATCTCTGGCAGAGGTTAAGGTAAATCTAAACGCGAACACACCGGTGAACCGGTCAACGCCAGTTCACATGGGGGTGAAAGTTCTTGCGGAACGGTTGGAAGATCAAAGCGCGCGTGTAATGGAGGTCTCGAGGAAATTGAAGGAAAAGTATGCCGGCGGTCGGTCACGGGTCGAACGATGCGTTTTTCCAGCGGAGAGCGAGCGGAGAGCGAAAGGCGAGGGCTCGCACAGCTTCGCAATTTGCAATTTGCAAAAGAGCCAGCGCTTTTGTCGATCGGAGGCCGGTGAATGGCCGTGCGAATTGGAAAACGTCGGTTAGACGTCTGCCAGTGACGGGTGCTCGATCAGACGGTGGCGCCGTGCCCTTTTCCCGGGAAACCGCCGACTTTCCTCTGCGTCGGCTCCCGCTTAACGCCACCGTGTTTGCTCCCTTTCTTTTTAATTTCATCGCGACGAATGAATTAGCTGGCTGCTTTGCACCTACCAGCTGCCCTCGTTCGCCTCGAAATTAACGGTAGAGCGAGTTCCCGCGAAATCGAGAGACGTTGGAAGATTCCTCGCGTTTTTAATTACATGGACTGTCAATGAGGTAGACTCGCGAGATCGGTGCATCGAGAATGCTCGGCACTTCGAATTCTACGAAGATACCGTGGTACTGCGAGCTGGGAAGGATTCTAGCAGAGGAAACAGTATGAAGAACAGTATATCGGGATGATATCTGAAGTGCGTGAGGTGAGGATTGTATGTAAAAGAATCCTATGGATGAGACCGAGTATGACCGAGTCGAGTGCAAGCGATGAACAAAAGTCTAGGAATACTTCCGAGTGTCTGAAGTACCTGGCTCACTAAAGGTGAAATGAGTGATCAACAAAGAGAGGTTGCATATGGAAAGAGAGAGAGTGTTAGACTTGTAGCGGCATCATTCTCACCCTCGCCAATATATGGATTCCTACTTAACCACTTGCGCTAGAAGGACGTGTCACGCACGTCGTAATCCTTTTGTCACAAAATCGCCAACGACGTGGTGTACACGTCGTTAGACAATTGTTACAGAAACACTGCATCGTTCTGGCACACGCGTCTGTGAATTTCTTGCCACCGCAAGTGATTATCTCTCTGCGGCACGGGATTTCAGATAACAAAATATACTCATGTCGCGCAGAAATTTTATTACGTTTTAAATGAAACAAAATTGGCATAGTTTTACTAATAAAGGAATCGCATAATGTGGAAGCATAAAACCAGGAAAAAGAGATTGTCGCGATAAACCTTTCGCTTGCAACAATTGAAAAAGCTGTACTGACATATTGAATGTTGCCAACACGAGCGAATACATTTATAACATTTGTGGAAAATATTGCCAACTACTTTACGTAAATAAGACGAAATATAAACCTAGGCACATGCAGCTATTGCAATATTTCGAGGTACGACTAAAAATGTCCCATAATGTATTACGGTACATCAAAAAGGTGGAACACTTTTAATCCCA